>NC_138768.1:716205682-716275682 GCF_965119305.1 Pelophylax lessonae
CCCCCAGCTTTACACACCCCTCCATCTCCATACCACACCCGCCCACCCCACACACACACACACACCACCCCCTCCATCTCCATACACCCCCCAGCTTTACACACCGCTCCATCTCCAATACACCCCCCCACACACACACACACACACCCTCCCATCTCCCTACCCCACTGCTTCACACATCCCACTAGCACCATACACCCCCCCCCCATTGCAAGATAGTACAGTATTATATTAGTTATAATCATTCAAAGACCTAAGATCAGAGCGATGTTGCAGAGTGGGAGAGAGCTGTTCCCGCCTCCTTCTCCTCCGTGTACTGTACAGGAAACAACACAGGAAGGGGGAGGGGCGGGTTCAGTGCTCGTCTCTGCTCTCTGCACTCACACACAGGCAGCTGGGGAGAGAGATCAGCTGCCTGTGTGTTTGTGTAACTCAATGGGACGGGGAGCTCCGGTCTCAGCTGCGCTTGCCGCTCTCCTCTCTATACATACAGGCAGAGGCGGCTCTAGGCTTTGTGAGGCCTTAGGCTAAACTTAGACATGAGGCCCCACTCATGCCCATAGTGGAAAAAATAATTCAAGCAATAACATTTTATAATACTTTGCACTGCACAGTGTACAACAAACTGATGGCAATTCACCTATGGCCAGTCCAGCATGTCATTTGATCATATCACATCAGGATATGCACTGCAACACAAGCTCCCTCTGTATGAGTGATTGTCACTTCCACGTGTTATACCTACATTTCCCATTACTTGGCCATAGATCCATCATCTATTTTCCCAAACCTACAGTGGGGAAATAAGTATTTTGATCCCCTGCAAATTTTTCCCACAGTTTGCCCACTTGCAAAGAATTAAGGGTCTATAATTTTTCTCATAGGTGTATTTAAAAGATAGAGACAGAATAGCAATCAAAAATCCAGAAAACACCCATAAAACAAATGTTATAAATTAAGTTGCAGTTCAGTGAGTAAAATAAGTATTTGATACCCAAGCAAAACATGATTTAGTAGTTGGTGGAGAAACCTTTGTTGGCAGGTACAGAGGTCAGATGTTTCTTGTAGTTGGTGACCAGGTTTGCACACATCTCAGGAGGGATTTTGGTCAACTCTTCTTTACAGATCTTCTCTAAATCCTTAAGGTTTCTTGGCTGTCGCTTGCCAACTCGAAGTTTTAGCTCCTTCATATATTCTCAATAGGATTAAGGTTTGGAAACTGGCTAGGCCACTCCTATGACCTTAATGTGCTTCTTCTTAAGCCACTCCTTTGTTGCTTGGCAGCATGTTTTGGGTCATTGTCATGCTGGAAGACCCATTCAAGACCCATCTTCAGTGTTCTGGCTGAGGGAAGAAGGTTCTCATCCAATATTTTTACAATACATGGCTCCATCCATTTTCCCCCCTAACAGCCCGAAAGCATAATGTTTCCACCTCCATGCTTGACTGTAGGGATGGTCTTCTCAGGGTCATAGTCAGCATTTTTCTTCCTCCAAACACAGCGAGTCAAGTTAATGCTAAATTTTGGTCTTATCTGACCATAGCACTTTCTACCAATCCTTCTCTTAATTATTTGGATGCTCATTGGAAATACTGTACATGTGCCTTCTTGAGGAGGGGGACTCACCGTGTATGGAGGCAGATAAAAGCTGAACATTTTTTCTGGATTTTGGTTGATATTCTGTCATTTAAAATACACCTATGATAAACATCATAGACCCTTCATTTCTTTGTAAGTGAGCAAACATAAAAAAATCTGCAGGGGATCAAATACTTATTTTCCCCACTTTATGCCCATACCTGCTGTGGACACTGCCAATGCATGACCTATGGTCAGTGTGAGCCTGAATACAGAATTCATAAATTTATGCATGAGCTAATAATCCTCTATGTAGTGTGTTTTAGGACAGACATTAGAGGATGCAGGACCAGGGATGATCTCCCATGTGCATCTCTACACACATCCTATGATCCCAGTGCAGGGGCTGACTGGCAACTTTTGGCCAGTAGGGGGCAAGTACAGCCCAGAGGCCCATGGTGCAGCAACTCTGCCTACCTCCCGCTCTCCCTCTTCTCTACTAAGAGAGGAGAAGGAGGATAAGGAGAGGAGAGGGGGGAGGAGAGATAGAGTGGTGGTAAAGAGGAAGAGAGAGAGAGAGAGAGAGAAGGGGGAGAGAGAGAGAGGGAGGGGAGAGGAGAGAGAGAGAGAGAGGGGTGAGAGAGAGAGAGAAGTGGTGGGAGAGAGAAGGGGGGGAGAGGGGTGGAAGAGAGGAGAGGGAAAGGGGGGGAGAGAGAGAGTGGGAGAGAGAGGGGTGGGAGAGGGTGAGAGAGTGGTGGGAAAGAGAGTGGTGGGAAGGGGGAGAGAGAGAGGGGGGGTTGGAGGAGGGGGGAGTGAGAGAGGGGGGGTTGGAGGAGGGGGGGAGAGGAGAGGGGGGTGTGGGAGAGGGGGTGAGAGAGAGGGGGTAGAAGAGGGGGAGAGAGCAGACAGAAGAAGAATTTTTGTTCTGCGCTCCTGTGTGTGATCCAGGATAACCTGTGACGGCTCAGGGTGTGTGCAGACTCCAGGAGTCGGTCCAGTCACATGGAAGAGGAGTTGTTTGCATACAGTCTTGTATCGGTGTGCAAAAAAATTGATCCATTCTTTCATTGGACTCACCCCAATCCCTGAACTCATCAGACTGCCGTCACTACTGGCATCCTGAACAGCCTGTGCTTTGCCGGGTGAAACCACAACACACGTGCGGGGCGGGGCTTCACCTACCAGTTAACCTGGCAGCCTGCAGCTCATTGGTCCCTGGACCAACCAGTGAGATGGTTTCCTCCCCTGTCATCGCTGGTGGGGCCCTTTTCATGTGCATTAGAGTGGCTGCGTGGCAGTGACTCACCCCGGTTCTCCCTACTTGCAGCCCGTAATAGAGATGAGGAGGGCAGTCCAGTTGGTGTTAGTGCAGAGTCCCGGCACGAGGAGTTTGGTCCCGCACATCCGCAGGCAGCGCCATTCTTCCCGATGCTGGTCTCTCCCCTTCCTCTGTCAGGCAAATCAGGCGGCTGTGTGGCCCCAATGAGTGTGAGGCCTTAGGCGACCGCCTATTTTGCCTAATTAAAGAGCCACCTCTGCATACAGGGGGCCCTCTCGGGCCCCCTGCAGCACGGGGCCCGGTCGCCATGGCGACCCCTGCGACCCCTGTACGTCCGCCCCTGGTTCCATCGACGGAGCCGTTCTGCTCAGTGGGGGATCAATCTGCCGATCCCCGCTGAGCAGGCGGATGACAGCTCCGTCTCCACTCTGTGTGCAGAGACGGAGGTGTTAGATACCCGCTGTCCTCTATGGGGGAATCGGATGAGAATGGACCGCCTGTCCATTCTCATCTGATCCGATCCACCAGACGGATGGAAAATGGGGTTTCCATCTGTCCGGATTTGACAGACAGGATCGGATGCGGATGGCAGCGGGTGTCAGCGGACATGTCTCCGCTGACATCCGCTGCCCCATAGAGATGCATGGGGCATCCGTTCAGATTTGCCTGAAAACTGACAGGCGGATCTGAACGGACCGTATGTGTGAAAGGGGCCTTAAGCTGAAATTTAGCCAGATATACAGTACATAAAAGACACAAATTTATTCAGCTCTGTAACAATTAATACATCATTAAATTGTATTTTTAAAATGTACCTGAATTTGACCTGGTATGAACCTCGTGCAGTCCCTGCATGGCAGTAAAAAAGAGCCAGTCATTTCATATGTTTACAAGGGGCATGCTGATAGAAAGAGAGAACAGAGTGACAAAGAGATGAGCTCATCATTGTTCTGCTTCTCCTTTCACTGTCCAATAACAGGCTGAGGTGGGTCACTATACTAGACTTCTTCGCTGTATATATGTAGGAAGCCATGACACCCAGGCAGATTTCAAACATGTCTGCCTTCGTCCATCTCCATTACATAGTATATTGATGGGATTCGTAGAGTACAAAAGAAAGATAAGATTGATTTTGCTGTCTTTTCATATCACAGGAAGTGACAAGCAGCGCTGGTAGAAGGAGGATAATGCAGACAGGAAGGGAGAGCATAGTAAAAAAAGTTGCCCCATTTAATGTTCTGCAGATTATTCAATATCCAAATAACATGCCGGCGTTGTATTATTGACCAAGCTGTTCTGCTGCTATGGTGGAGGTCCAGGGACTTGCCATATTGTATGGTAAAGGTAACTTGAAACCAAGACTTATTCCATAAAATGACACATTCTTTGATAGGGAAAACAGTTCATGTAGATTTCTTGAAGTGGAGTTGCTGTCATTTTTTGTGTTTATTAAAAGTCAGCAGGTACAAAGAGTGTAGCTGCTGACTTTTAATAAACACACACTCACCTGTCCCATGATCCAGCAATGCGGCCGCCCAAACCCTCAGGTTCTCTCCCTCGCCTCTCCCCGGCATCACAAGTGTGGGCACCCGGCTGTGACAGCTTGTGGCTTCACAGCCAGGTGCGCATTGCGCATTCGCGTGAGTCGCGTTGTGCCTCAATGGCCAGGCAGTCTTCTGTACGCAATACAGTAAAAACAATACACCCGTCTGGCGTTTTTACAGATGATGGCTGGCAAAATATTACTTTACTTCCCAAGAAATATTTAATAAAATAAAGTAAGATTTTTATTATACATTTATACTATTTTTTTTATACATATATATATATATATATATATATAATTTTTTTAATATTGTTTTATATATATAGAGGGGTGCCCTTCTGTCAGGGGGTCTGGGGCAATTGCCTCTTTTGCCTTCTTATAAATATCTTGCCTTGCCAGGAAGATGATTAAAGATAAAAAAGATGCAGAACATGGTGAGGGTTTTTTATTATTTTAAAATTGCAAGCAATTGCTAACCTTGTCCACAGCACACACACAAAGCACAAATTAAATAATGATGTTTCATTAAGCATGTTTTATGTCTAAAACTTGTGAGAAATATATTTTTTTCTTTACTCAAATTATTTAGCAAGTGATGCATTTTAGCTTGCTTTCAAATGTCCATATGTGTACTAGATACATTAGTATTAGGGATCGACAGATTATCGGCAACACCGATATATCGGGGGCTGATATGTACTTTCCCCGATATATCGGAATCGGCCTTTGGATTTACCGATATTGCCGATATTTTGGGAAAGTGCTTGTACCGGGGTGATGCCTACAGCTAGAGGCATCACCCCGGTACCGACGTCCATAGCCGATGGTCGGCTGATTTGTAATGACAACCAATGCAGCTGAGAAGCCGCACAGCTGTCATTACAAGGAGCGGGAGGGGATATCTGCCGATATTTTCGGACAGGTAAAAAAATTTTTTTTTTTTTTATAAAGGCACTCTTGTGGAGGGATCTGGGCGTCTAAAATACCCCAAACCCCTCCACGGCACCGAAAAGCATTCAAAACAGCCAAACGTGGCGTTTTGAATGCTTTTCGGTGCCGTGGAGGGGTTTGGGGTATTTTAGACCCCCAGATCCCTCCACAAGAGTGCCTTTATAAAAAAAAAAAAAAAAAAATTTTTACCTGTCCGAAAATATCGGCAGATATCGGCCGATACCGATATTCGATGACCAAAATATCGGCATTAAAAAAACGATATCGGTCAATCACTAATTAGTATGTAGACCTTACTCCAAGGTATCAACCATTGCAGACTGAGAAAAGAGTGATAGCAGTGTCTTTCTTTTGGGATTGTATAAGGATGAGAATTAGGATAAGAATGTATCCCTATGTCCTATGTACAGTATCTCACAAAAGTGAGTACACCCCTCACATTTTTGTAAATATTTTATTATATCTTTTCAAGTGACAACACTAAAGAATAGACACTTTGCTACAATGTAAAGTAGTGAGTGTACAGCTTGTATAACAGTGTAAATTTGCTGTCCCCTCAAAATAACTCAACACACAGCCATTAATGTCTAAACCGCTGGCAAAACAAAACACTACTAAGTGAAAATGTCCAAATTGGGCCCAATTCGCCATTTTCCCTCCCCAATGTCATGTGACTCGTCAATGTTACATGGTCTCAGGTGTAAATGGGGAGCAGGTGTGGTAAAATTGGTGTTATCGCTCTCACTCTCTCATACTGGTCATTGGAAGTTCAACATGGCACCTCATGGCAAAGAACTCTCTGAGGATCTGAAAAAAACATAAACATAAAGATGGCCTAGGCTATAAGAAGATTGCCAAGACCCTGAAACTGAGCTGCAGCACGGTGACCAAGACCATACAGCGGTTTAACAGGACAGGTTCCATTCAGAACAGGCCTCGCCATGGTCGACCAAAGAAGTTGAGTTCACGTGCTCAGCGTCATATCCAGAGGTTGTCTTTGGAAAATAGACATATGAGTGCTGCCAGCATTGCTGCAGAGGTTAAAGGGGTGGGGGGTCTGCCTGTCAGTGCTCAGACCATACGCCGCACACTGCATCAAATTGGTCTGCATGGCTGTGGTCCCAGAAGAAAGCCTCTTCTAAAGATGATACACAAGAAATCCCCGCAGTTTGCTTAAGACAAGCAGACTAAGGACATGAATTACTGGAACCATATCCTGTGGTCTGATGAGACCAAGATAAACTTATTTGGTTCAGATGGTGTCAAGCATGTGTGGCGGCAACCAGGTGAGGAGTACAAAGACAAGTGTGTCTTGCCTACAGTCAAGCATGGTTTTGAGACTTGCATGGTCTGGGGCTGCATGAGTGCTGCCGACACTGGGGAGCTACAGTTCATTGAGGGAACCATGAATGCCAACATATACTGTGAAATACTGAAGCAGAGCATGATCCCCTCCCTTCGGAGACTGGGCAGTATTCCAACATGATACCGACCGCAAACACACCTCCAAGATGACCACTGCCTTTCTAAAGAAGCTGAGGGTAAAGGTGATGGACTGACCAAGCATGTCTCTAGACCTAAACCCTATTGAGCATCTGTGGGGCATCCTCAAATGGAAGGTGGAGGAGCGCAAGGTCTCTAACATCCACCAGCTCCGTGATGTCATCATAGAGGAGTGGAAGAGGACTCCAATAGCAACCTGTGAAGCTCTGGTGAACTCCATGCCCAAGAGGGTTAAGGCAGTGTTGGAAAATAATGCTGGCCACACAAAATATTGACACTTTGGGCCCAATCTGGACATTTTCACTTAGGGGGGTACTCACTTTTGTTGCCAGCTGTTTAGACATTATTGACTGTGTGTTAAGTTATTTTGAGGGGACAGAAAATATACACTGTTATACAAGTTGTACACTCACTACTTTAAATTGTAGCAAAGTGACATTTCTTCAGTGTTGTCACATGAAAAGATACAATAAAACATTTACAAAAATGTAAGGGGTGTACTCACTTTTGTGAGATACTGTATATCACTATGTCCCTATGTTGCTAGGATAAGAACTTTAACTCCAATATATTGAAAAAATATAGTTATAATATCTAACGTTTATGTGTGTGTGCTTTAATAGCTATTTTTTAGAAACCGAGTGGTAATACAAGTTTACCAGGTCCTTTAAAGCAATATCCTGAAGCCTGAAAGGTGTGGGCTACAACATATAATTGGAGCAGCTCCACCTCACCTGGGTGTTTTTTATAGGTGCCAAATTACATAACACCTTCAGGCATCCACATAGTGTCAGGAAACAGCTGTATTTATATATCCGTAGTTGAGCTTCAATCTTGTCTCATCAAACAATACAGATTACCAAGGATACAGGACAGGTCTTAGGTTAATAAAAAAAATGTAAAGGCAACTACGACACAAAAATGAAAGTTGGTTTGTGCAATGTTGCCCATATATGCAAAGCTTGAGATACCCAGGATCCCTATAGATGGCTTTTGGCCAATACAGAGTAAGGATTTCTGAGAGAGTAAGGCCCTGTTCACATCTGCTTGAAGCTTGAAGCTCTAAAACGCTCAACAAGACAAATCCCATTTATTTCAATGGCCCCTGTTCACATCTGAGTGTTCTGTCACCTCACCTGAAGCAAAATGCTTGTCGCTCTGAAAAGTACATAAGCTTCTTTTTGGCAGATTAGAGGCAGATTGGGCCCCATAGACTTCTCACAAAAGTGAGTACACCCCTCACATTTTTGTAAATGTTTTATAGACTTCAATGGGAACACCTGAAAATATGCGACATGAGCGTTTTACAAGCGTTTTGTTGCACATTTTCTGCTCAAACAGCAGCTCTCCACCCCTAATCTCCTCCACCTAGTACTTTCTATTGGCTAAACAAAAACACTTGAAGCTGTAACACTTGTAATACGCTTCTTAATTGCTTGTAATGCACTTCCAAAAATGATAAAAAAACTCTAATATAAAAATGCCTGAAAGTCGCTCCGCTCAGGTGTGAATGCAGCATAAATAAGTTGTGAAGTCCCATGGTTTTTTTTACCCTGAATGCATTCTATACATTAAGGGGAAAAACCTTCTGTCCTTCAGCTGCCCCCCAGACCCCTCTTTTTTCTTACCTGAACCTGATCGTTCCGGTGACGAGCACAAGCTCAGTGGCTCCAGCCGCAGTCTCGGGTCCTCATTGGATAGATTGATAGCAGCAGGAGCCATTGGCTACGGCTGCTGTCAATCAAATCCAGTCACAAGGGAGTCGGGGTCGGGCCGGGTCCTGCTTTCTGTGTCAATGGACACAGCAGTGGGACTCGTGAGCACCCCCGCACAGGTTCCCCCATGGAAAGCGGCCCTCCTTGGGGGCACTCAATGAAAAACCTTTACAATCACTTTAAGGGCAATAGAAATGGACAATAAAGTGCTGAAAACTTGCTGTTTTGGGCTGAATGATACCTAACTGAAAAATTGTTGCAAAAATGACATAAGGCCTATGCATTAGCCAAATTGCCGCAAACTGTGAGGTAAAATGTACATGTATGGACACATTAAAACAGATCTTCATTCCCCAAAACAAAAAACTCCTGATAGCAGCAGCTCTGCATGCTGATATCAAAGCATGGTCATTAGTATAATAAAAGTTTTGTTTTTTAACTAACTTTTATTGTAATCCCACTTCCTGGTCTGTGGAGGCACTGGTGACTAGAGACACTGTGTTCCCCAGTCTCAAACTATCAAAGTTTTTTTTTTTATCCAAACAGCAGTAGGATGGGTTATTCCTTTTCTTGCAGCACGCATAAACAAAGAAGCAAGATGTTTATGGTGTCAGTGCCCTTCTATAGACAGATGCCCATATGTAGCCAGGTACATTGACTTAATACGGGAATGTGTCCATACAAGGGCCAATATCATCAGCTTCCTGCACCTTTGATTACTTGTGCTGTAGGGTGGGTAATGATCCAGCCTGCAGCTGATTGGATTAAAAAAATGTCATAGTCCAATTTGATAGTTCAGAAAAGGATGAGTTCAGGGGAGGCCCGATCTTTTCTCTACTGGTGACACAGCCAAGGCCATAAAGCTGGCCCCTGGAATGGCTACATCAAGAGTGCCTCCCCTGGACCTCTCTAGATAAACTGAGGAATCTGTGTAGAAAAAAAAAAAGTATGAATGGGCTTTTTCCCCAAGAGATCTGGGGAAAAAGCCCATTCATTATTTTTTCTACACATGCGGACGTTTTTTCTACACATCGGTGGGCTGGCCTAAAAAAAACACAGAACAAGAAACCAACCACGATGACACTGACTTTCAATCTGGCAGCGCTGTTTCACAAGAGGGTGTTGAATGTAACATGGTTTAATATGAGAAGTGCAAAAGATGAGGCAAGTAATATTGGTTATATGTATTGAGTTTAGCATTTTGATTTATGTAATGCTGAATCTTCATATAAGGAGGAAGGGTTGAAGTGTGCTTTAACCTCCCTGGCAGTCTGATTATGTCAGAATTTTTGTGCTGTACATTGTTTTGCATGGAAATCTGTTGTTTTATATTTTCTTAATTTTATATTTTTATTTTTTATATTTTTGTAATTCTTAGGAATAACTCACTTAAATCTGTCCAAACAAGAGTCTAGTAGACATCCCGGGTACGATAAAGTTTGAAACACCAAATCATAAATTATAATGTATAATAATAAATTTCATCAAATTCTTCATTGTTTTCGAAGTGGAGATATTTCATTATGAGGGAGAATCTGTACTCTGACATGACCGTGTCAAAGAATGGAGTGGCAAGTAATGTATTGGTTGGAAAATACCACTTCTGCAGGGGTTTCCCCACCGCTCCCTGAAGAATTATTAGGCCCAGAAATTTCCAAATGTTATCTTTGGTCATTGGTTCCCACTTTCTGCATCTTGCAAACTTCCGATGCAGAGTAGCCAATTACTCTTTGTACCAATTTGTCTCGGTAACTATTTTTTCAATAACCTCATCGGTCAGAATTAATTGTAGGTATGCCAAGGGGTTGTCATGGTCAATGTCAACTTTCATACCAGGTGCTCCAGTAAATGGGAATCTTGGGGGCGCTACCTGATGCGTACCGCAGTCAATAGAGCACCAAGTCCGCACATCGCTAAGCTCAGTCGCAGGATCGTCGCTGTTGTCACTTTTAGTACCTGATGACGAATTTTCCCAAGAATCGCTATCGCTCAATTCTTCAAATATTTCCGATTCACCGTCACTGTTTTACAATTCGTAAAGCCTTTTTGAGCTAAAAGAACACTTTTTGGACGCCATGGATGTTATCAATTTTCCAGGCACAAAGTCCTGCATAAAGTACAGGCAGGGCACTGGAAAAGCCTCTAAGTGAAATGGCATGATACAAAGTTGTAATCCTAACAGATTACACTGTATCATGTAATTTTTTTCTTTTTTTTTTAATCTCCCACCGGTTCCACCCCCCTGCGATGTGGCGCTCGCAGGGAAGAGAACCGGAAGAAGGTGCAGGCATCGGCCAAGCACACAGCGGGAGGACAGCGGGAAGATGGATGCAGGAAGGCTGGGGAGGACGGCGGGGGAATCGCAGGAGAAGGTGAGTATTATTCTGGGGTAATCCCGAGTGTGGCTCGGGGTTACCGCTTTTGGCACTGAATATTAACCCCGAGCCACACTCAGGAATACCGCTAGTAAGGTTAAGGGCCTGTTTTGACAGGGTTTTGTTAATGTCAGGCAGATTTTGCATTCCCATACAAGTCTAGGAAAATGCAAAACCCTCTTGAAGCAGATTTGGAGGTAAACTGCATGTCAAATGCACCTGTCGGTGAATTCTGAATGATTTCAGAAGGGTCTAAAACATATGTCATCGACACAAGCCCAAAGCCCATCAACCCACGCTATAGCAGTGATAGAAGCATGCACATATACGGCATGTAGTTCTGCAAAAACTCTGGGAGTGGGGGAGGCACTATCACGTACCTGGTGAAGACTGGAATTTTGTGGAGGCCTCTCTTGCACCTCCCACCTAGCACTCCTGAAGGTGGAGGCAGAGAGTTTAAAGGCAAGGAGTGGCATAAGTGCCGTAGCAGCTAGCTGGTAATGTCCACTCCATAGGTAGGTAGAGCTGGTAGTCGCAGTCCTCAGAACAGGATGCAGGAACAGCTTGGCACCAGAGCTTGAGACAGTGGCAACTGGGCAGCGAAGCACCAAATTCAGCAGGCAAAGCAAGTCCAGGGGATAGGCCAAGGTTGTTAACAGCTGGGCAACACGGTACAGAGTCAGCAGGCAGATCAGGTCGAGTAGACAAGCCAAGATTGGAGTAGTAGGTAACAGAGGTAAAGCGGGAACAGAGGAGAAGTCTAAAGGCAAGCACGGGTCATACATGAGTAAGCAGGTACACCAGATCAGGTCTTGGGAACACAGGAACGAGCTGAAGACCATTCAACAATTGCTCACAGCGATGGACCGGTTTAAATAGACGACTGGGTGCCAAGTGCTAATTGATATGTGCACATGCTCAAGCACAAATTCTCTATTGTGCACAAATACGTGTGCGATGAACTGACACTGCATAAGTGACATTGGTTTATCGCTCATTAACCACTTCCATACTGGGTCATTTCTGGCACTCCGCTCCTACATGTAAAAATCATAATTTTTTTGCTAGAATATTAATCAGAACTAACAAACATGATATATTTTTTTTAGCAGAGACCCTAGGGAATACAATGGCGGTCATTGCAACTTTTTATGTCACACGGTATTTGCGCAGATGTTTTTCAAACGTGTTTTTTTTTTTTTTTATGAATTATAAAAAAAAGCCACTAAAGTTAGACAAATTTCTTTGTATAATGTGAAAGATGATGCTATGCCGAGTAAATAGATACCTAACATGTCACGCCTTAAAATTGCGCACACTTGTGGAATGACGCCAAACTTCAGTACTTAAAAATCTCCATAGGCAATGCTTTAAATTTTTTTACAGGTTACCAGTTTAGAGTTACAGAGGCCTTGGGCTAGAAATGTTGCTCTTACTCTAACGTTCACGGGGACACCTCACATGTATGGATTAAACAACATTTACATATGTGGCCGCAACGTACGCATGCGTTCGCTTCTGTGTGTGAGCATGCGGGGACGGGGGGCACTTTAAATTTTTTTTCTTTTATTGTTTATTTTATTTTTATTTTATTTTTTTTTTTACACTTTCCCTTTAATTTTTTTTTTTATCCCTTTTAATAGGAATAGTGCTTGACAGTTCCTCTTTATGGAGAGATCTGGGGTCAATAAGACCAGGCTAGAAAGACTGAAATAAAAAATAAAAAATAAAAAACTTCCAGGCCGTGTGTGACGTCATAACGTTGGGCCTGGGCCTCCGAGAGTCATAGAGACTGCCGGGGACCATTTAGTCCCCGGTAGTCTCTTTGGTGTCCTTCCGTCGCCGGCGGATTCCTGTAACGCTCATGCGTTTTTTGTTAGTGAATGGATTTGCAGCTGCAGAATTATTACACTCAGTAGTCATGTAGAGAATGTGTTGAACAACATATCCAACTCTCAGGACTTCATCACTGTGTACAGCCTGTTATGCAAATATACATACACTCAATATGATGTTCCTGGAGTGATAGAATGTATATGATAGAATAGAGGTGAGAGACAGGCAATAGAATGGTGAGCACTTAGTAGTAGTATTCAGGAGAGTGGTAGGTGATGATAGTATGCAGATAGGTTTTAGCAATCATGTATAGTAACAGGTGGTAGGGGACAGCAGATGAAGTATGCAAGAGAGAGTAACCTAGTGCAATGATAGGTGATGGTAGTCCCAAGAGCTAGCAATCTATGCAGATGATAGAAATAGCTTAGATAGTAATAGTCCCTTTAGTATGCAGTAGTAGATAGTGAAAGTTAGGTTGAGGAAGGAATCCCCTGCGGGGTACTTATCACTAGATGGGTTAGTAGTAGCAAGGTCCAAGAGTAATGGAGTAATCCGGTAGCGAGATACTGGATCCGTAGCGAGGTTCCGGTCTTGTTCAGGCAGGGGGAATAGCTTGAAGCTCCGGCAGCATTGGACAAGACAAGGCAACATGCGGTTTGAACGAGCAATGAGTGAGAGAAAGCCGGCGATTGAAATAGCCGCTCATAGCGGCGCCAGGCGATGACGTCATTGCCCTTAAAGGTGTATGCGTTCCATTTGGATAGCAAGATGGGACGCAATATTAAGAGAGAAATGTGGAAATAAGGGTACCAGAGGTACCAGAACATTACAATTCCTTCTCCTGCTCACTGATAGCACGGGTGGGCCGGTAGAGGCACCGGTCCCCTAACACCGCCTGTAAGAACGATCTGAGAGCTTCTATGATTGTTCTTATGGTGCAGGGAATCGCCAGCTGACAAAAATGATATCTGAATGATGCCTGCAGCTGCAGGCATCATTCAGGTATCAATAAAAGAAGTGCTCACTCGGCCTGCCTCAATAAAAGTGAACAACCCCAAGCGCTTTAGGACAACCCAACTGCCAATCCCCGTGCTGCTACTTAAAATATAAATATATAAAAACGGCGACAAAGCAATATGTAAAAACATACAAATGTGACCAGTAGCGCAAAAAGTAGTAATGACCTCACACTACCACAAGGATAATAGTCCTTCTATTCAACAGTAACACATGAGATCACTTAGGTAGACAAACAGCTATAAAAAGTCCATCATAACAACAGAATGTCCATCCATAAAAGTTCATCCACACATGTGAATCTTGATGGGATGTAGATTTAATCAGTGGATGTAACGGGTCACCTCTTAACACCACCACCGTGAAAGCAAGGGGGACTAGGTCACACTCACCGACAGTAATGGCTTAGCCACTCTCGTGGATTTTTTTTTTACATATTTTTTTTTTTACATATTGCTTTGTCGCCGTTTTTATATATCATTCAGGTATCCCCAGTGGTGGGATTAAACATTTTTAGTAACCAGTTCTGACTTTCAATGCACAGTGACCAGCATGCCCCCTTTCAATGCAGAATGACCAGCATGCCCCCTTTCAATGCACAGTGACAAGCGTGCCCCCTTTCAATGCACAGCGACCAGCGTGCCCCCTTCAAAACAGTTACCAGCGTGCCTCCTTCAATGCAGTGACCAGCGTGCCTCCTTCAATACAGTGACCAGTGTGCCCCCTTCAATGCAGAGACCAGCGTGCCCCCTTTCAATGCAGAGACCAGCGTGCCCCCTTTCAATGCACAGTGACCAGCATGCCCCCTTTCAATGCAGAATGACAAGCGTGCCCCCTTTCAATGCACAGTGACCAGCGTGCCCCCTTTCAATGCACAGTGACCAGCATGCCCCCCTTTCAATGCACAGTGACCAGCGTGCCCCCTTTCAATGCAGAGATCAGCGTGTGGCATGCCCCCCTCAATGCAGAGATCATCATTCATGCCCCCTTCAATGCAGAGATCATCATTCGTGCCCCCCTCAATGCAGAGATCATCATTCATGCCCCCTTTCAATGCAGAGACCAGCGTGCGGCGTGCCCCCTTCAATGCAGAGATCATCATTCATGCCCCCTTTCAATGCAGAGACCACCATACTGCGTGCCCCCTTCAATGCAGAGATCATCATTCATGCCCCCTTTCAATGCAGAGACCACTATGCTGCGTGCCCCCTTCAATGCAGAGATCATCATTCATGCCCCCTTTCAATGCAGAGACCACCATGCTGCGTGCCCCCTTCAATGCAGAGATCATCATTCATGCCCTCTTTCAATGCAGAGACCACCATGCTGCGTGCCCCCTTTCAATGCAGAGACCAGGCCAGCGTGCTGCGTGCCCCCTTCAATGCAGACATCATTGTGCCCCCTTCAATGCAGAGTGAACAGCGTGCCAACTTGCCAAGTCCCCAGACCAGTGACTTACCTGTTGTAGCGGCTTCTGCTCTTCAGTCCCCGCGTCTCCTCGAGTCCTCCCGCGTCCCGCCTCCTCCTGGCCAATGGCATTGGCCGAGGAGGAGGAGGATCCGTGTAACAATAGCGAATTTTCATTCGCTATTGTCACACAATGGGTGGGCTCGGGGCGTGCACTGCTCTGCGCCCCGGGTCCACTCTTCCTTTCCTAGTAGAGCCAAATAGGCGGGGAGTCGGGGACTGTCGGCGGCCTGCAGGAGAAATGGGTGACGTCACTGGTTGCTAGACGCTAAGCGGCTCTAGCCTAGCAACCAGTGACTGTGTGTGGGCTCCGGCCGCCTCCCTGCAGAGAGACAGCGCCGACAGGGGAGGGAGCAGCAGAGCGGTCATCAGGAGGATGATTTTTATACAGATCATGGTCAAACTCAAACTCACGGTTCTGCGAACTTGCAAAAAGTTAGTAACCGGTTCTATGGAACTGGTGCGAACAGGTTGAATCCCACCACTGGGTATCCCCACTTAAAGCCCTGGACGTCATATGACGTCCAGCGGTAGGGAATTGGTAATATTAGCATGTGTGCAATGTGCAGGCGCACAAGCATTAATCTGCACTGGCCTTCCGGTCCAGAAGTGGTTAAGAAAATGAATTTTTTTTGGTAAAATAAAAATAAAAGGTTAAACAACCACATGACATACATATTGCTCACGTTTAATGATCAATGAGAATTACACGAGTTCCAAACAAAAGCTAATATCCAACATATATATATATATATATATATTAGATATATATATATATATATAGATATATAGATATACTGTATATATATATATATATATATACACTCATTTGAGAGTGGCGACCCAGCCCCCACATCCCAACCAGAGGTTACAGTGAACAACCTTAGCATATAATGCAAAACGTCAGGTGTAAAGTGATCCAGAATCAGCAAAAAAAAGTATAGCTAAACATGTATGAGCAACAAAGTGTATGTATTCTGATGTTTGTATCTCTAACAGCAGTTTCAAACTGATGTATCAATTTGTACCAATTTGAAGCTTATTTTGGTTTTGCCTCAGGTTAGCTGTTTCTGTTTTGTACACTGCCTTTTTTTTTTTAATTTCTGCTGTATTCTATAAAAACTCAATAAAATCGAATTAAAAACAATAAAAAATAGCAAAATGAAAGAACATATACCCCATATGAGTTACATTATGGTGATGTGGGGAAGAGAGTACAGATTTCCGGGTGTTGCAGCCATCTGTCCCAAATTTAGTAATATTTGGCTGGGCAGCCCCTATGGTCATTAAAAAAGCTTCTTTGGGCATCCTGACTTCGGTCCAGGACTTACTGACAGGTCATTCTGTCTTCAAGCGAACAGCGAGGTGGTTAGGGCATCTGATTTTCTAGGCCATTTGGATTGGACAAGTCCATCAGTACAATATAGTTCATTTAATTGTACGGCTTTGGGACGGGACGGTGGAAGTTGTTTCAGCTCTCAATTCTCCCAGCCCACTCCAAATTCCACAGATTGCGGACGCCTTTTGAGGATCTCTGTGTGGGTCAGGGACCAGTTCCGAGACCACTTTCGGCTGCCTATGCCAGCCTAATTACCACTGTCAACCAACTTGAACCATCCTTTCTTCGAAAATGGTTAAAGGGACCTAAACTCCAAATTTGCGGAAGCTCAAAAGAAACAGATTATTTTCTTTGCGCATACGTCTTCACTCTGTGTTAAGTATCAAGAAATATACAAAATTTTGACACGTTGGTAACTTGGTACCATACTCCGGTTATCCTTGCATACATGTTTCCGAGTTGCAGCCCACTCTGCTGGCGTTGAGACACTGGAAATGGTACTCTACTCCATTTCGTCTGGGATTGTCCCAAGATTCACCCATTCTGGCAAAAGATATTACAGATCGCGCTTCAAATTACGGGATTTGCACTATTTGATGACCCAGCGGCTGTTCTCCTCAACTTGACACTGATGCCCAGTAAAAGATACTGTAAGTCTCTATTGAAACACCTGCTGAACGCGGCCAGGGCTTGCATCCCCAGTATGTGTAAGCAGTGGTCGCCCCATTCTATCTCCCAGTGGTTTGCCAGGTTGAACGATATTCAGGAAATGGAACATCTTACTGCGATCCTGAGAGATAGGACTGAGGCGTATGGGCTGTGCTTGGCCCAGTGGGATTTGTTTCATTTTTCAAATGATTTTCTATCTTACGTCTAATGACAGAGGTGTGTTTCCAGGACACATTTCTTAGACCCCCATTACGCTCCCCATCATTCTCCCTCCCCCTTTTTTTTTTTCTTCTTCTTCCCTACCTCTTTTTTTCTCTTATCTCTACCCACTACTTTTAGCCGTTCTGTCCCCCTTTCCTCTTTCAGCTTCCCATCTCTTAGGACACATTTGTGTCCTTCCCATTCTTATTTTCTATATAAAAAAAAAAAAAATTGAATAGGTGTGCCTATCCTGATAAGAAGGAGAGCTAGTTTGTTTGTTTTATATATAACATGAAGGGGAGCATGGTGGGTCCTTGTTGGGCCAAAAGATAGATCCTGGCGGGACTCTCCCCCCCCCCCCCCCCTTATTACCATCCTCAATAGTGTTTTGAATTAGGACTCTCCTAACCATGTATCTATGGAATGACGGTACTGTCTTATTTAAACAGTTGGAGTTCCAAGCGAGTTAGTTGATAGGCACCGAAAATGATACTTATATAACTACTATGTTTGTGACCTTCACGTCTAACGCACTCTGTATTGAAGTTCCATGATTCATGGAGGCTGTTGTACTGTACTGCTTGTGATCCCTGTATTAATTGTCTCTTCTTGCATACCTCTAAATATAGAATTAAAAAAAAAAAAAAAAAAATGAATTAATAAAAAGTACCTAAAAGTTTAAAGTTGGGAAAAGAGCTTTGATTCAAGTACGTGCAATCCTTTTGTGTGGCTATAAAAAAAGGGACTCATGCAGAAATACAGCTGAAAATTTATTGATTTCAAAATCAATGAAGAGGCCTTTTAAGCATTGTTTGAATTCAAGGACACCAAAGAACCAATTTTATCATGATAAAACTTGACTATCTACCCCCAGTAGCCCTGATTCCCTGAATCGTGAGGCAGGCCAATATCAAATAGCAGAAGAGGCGCCAGGGCAATTAATGAATAATGGGCCAGAATTTACATACTTTAATTTTAATGATATTTCTACCTAGAGTAAAGAGAATCATTCACAAAAAAATTAAACATACAATATGATATAAAAATGCATATGCAGACATTTACTTTAGTGCAAACTGCATGTCAGAATTGTTAAAGAGAATGTGAAGATTGGTGATGGCGCTACCTATAAAATAAAAGCAACCATATATAGTGCCCCTAGTGACGTGAAAGGGGGTATAATGGTAAAGTGACCCACAAATAGTGCGATATCATAAATGAAAAAAATAAAATAAATTGTAAATAAAAAGTGGAAACAAAGATTTATTCAAATCAACCAATAAATACAAGAAATAAAGTGAACTGATAACGTGACAGAATACCCACAACCACAAGTATGAAAGAACCAAAAGAAGAATGCCCCATGGTGAATGATTGAATCATGCAGTCATACAATAGCGGCGTAGTAGATCAGAATCAGAAGAATCGTGCGCGCCGGGAAGCTTCCGCGTTCCACGGCCGACAACCGGAAGTGACGTTTGACGTCGGAGACTCCGCCCTACGCGTTTCATCACAATGATGTCAACTGGAGCGGCCCGCCCATGGGGCATTCTTCTTTTCATGTGAGCATTCGGGGCATCCGCTGCTGACCTTTTGACTGCTCGCCTATTACGAAGAGGAATCTCCCCATATACCAGCATACAGGTTGTACGAACTTTCAAACGCCACCCAGTGGCCACTCGTGGAATTTCACCCATCCACTTTTTTTCACCAATGTTTACACACATGTATGTGGCACATTTATAGTTATAGTTTATTTGAAAACTATTCACATACTTGTGGTTGTGGGTATTCTGTCACGTTATCAGTTCACTTTATTTCTTGTATTTATTGGTTGATTTGAATAAATCTTTGTTCCCACTTTTTATTTACAATTTATTTTATTTTTTTCATTTATGATATCGCACTATTTGTGGGTCACTTTACCATTATACCCCCTTTCACGTCACTAGGGGCACTATATATGGTTGCTTTTATTTTATAGGTAGCGCCATCACCAATCTTCACATTCTCTTTAACACTTGCACCTTACACTTAAGGTTTGATTGGGGCAGCTTACACCTCTAATTTTGTTATCACTCTCCCAACATACAGTCCGTAGCGCTGGTCACATTCTCTTCATTACTGCATGTCAGAATGGTGAGTAGATCAAGTAATAAAGACAGCTGAAATCATATGCAAAAATCTTAACCTTTTCTGGTAAAGCCGAGCATGGCCCCAACTCCTCTCACCTCCAGGGTTGTCCATCCCTCCTCTGAAATGTACAGTACATCCAAACTAGCCAAAAAAGAAGTTTTGGATAGGGGCGAACTCAACTTTTACAGAAGTCAAAATGGATTTCAACAATTAGCCGCCTTTATCTCTAGATCTACTGATTGTTTTGACATGCAGTTTTCCTGGAAAGTAACCATTGTTTATGCATTTGTTGTTATTTGCTTGGTTTAAATTGCCCACAAGTTCACTTTGACTAGAAGCATTGCATTTAAATTGTAACAAATGCTGCTTCATTTATTACAAAAACCTCCAGTAGTGTTCTCATATGACCATGCACCATATTACTCAATCAAAAACTTTTCATGCAGCATTTGAGCATAGCATTTCCAGCAGGTACTGTATGTACAGTGCCTTGCGAAAGTATTTGGCCCCCTTGAACTTTGTGACCTCTTGCCACATTTCAGGCTTCAAACATAAAGATATAAAACTGTAATTTTTTGTGAAGAATCAACAACAAGTGGGACACAATCATGAAGTGGAACGAAATTTATTGGATATTTCAAACTTTTCTAACAAATAAAAAACTGAAAAATTGGGCGTGCAAAATTATTCAGCCCCCTTAAGTTAATACTTTGTAGTGCCACCTTTTGCTGCGATTACAGTTGTAAGTCACTTGGGGTATGTCTCTATCAGTTTTGCACATCGAGAGACTGAAATTTTTTCCCATTCCTCCTTGCAAAACAGCTCGAGCTCAGTGAGGTTGGATGGAGAGCGTTTGTGAACAGCAGTTTTCAGTTCTTTCCACAGATTCTCGATTGGATTCAGGTCTGGACTTTGACTTGGCCATTCTAACACCTGGATATGTTTATTTGTGAACCATTCCATTGTAGATTTTGCTTTCTGTTTTGGATCATTGTCTTGTTGGAAGACCAATCTCCGTGTCAGTATCAGGTCTTTTGCAGACTCCATCAGGTTTTCTTCCAGAATGGTCCTGTATTTGGCTCCATCCATCTTCCCATCAATTTTAACCATCTTCCCTGTCCCTGCTGAAGAAAAGCAGGCCCAAACCATGATGCTGCCACCATCATGTTTGACAGTGGGGATGGTGTGTTCAGGGTGATGAGCTGTGTTGCTTTTACGCCAAACATAACGCTTTGCATTGTTGCCAAAAAGTTCGATTTTGGTTTCATCTGACCAGAGCACCTTCTTCTACATGTTTGGTGTGTCTCCCAGGTGGCTTGTGGCAAACTTTAAACGACACTTTTTATGGATATCTTTAAGAAATGGCTTTCTTCTTGCAACTCTTCCATAAAGGCCAGATTTGTGCAGTATACAACTGATTGTTGTCCTATGGACAGAGTCTCCCACCTCAGCTGTAGATCTCCGCAGTTCATCCAGAGTGATCATGGGCCTCTTGGCTGCATCTCTGATCAGTCTTCTCCTTGTATGAGCTGAAAGTTTAGAGGGATGGCCAGGTCTTCGTAGATTTGCAGTGGTCTGATACTCCTTCCATTTCAATATTATCCTTGGGATGTTTAAAGCTTGGGAAATCTTTTTGTATCCAAATCCGGCTTTAAACTTCTCCACAACAGTATCTCGGACCTGCCTGGTGTGTTCCTTGTTCTTCATGATGCTCTCTGCACTTTAAACGGACCTCTGAGACTATATATGTTTATGTTTATGTTGTATGTTTATTTATATTTATGTATTTAATGTACAAGTCTATAGCAAAGCGTATAGTCATGTTACATGGGCAGCAAAAGCGCCACTTATCTGGAAGCAGCAGGGTCATAGAGATCACCAATGCAACTTGCAGTTAAAAATTTCAGCACTGTATTATTTTGTGACCCAGAACAGAAAGTACCCATTTGGTATCCTATATTACAAGATAAAGAAAAAAAATTATATATATAAAGAAAAAAATATATTACAAAAAAACAAAGCTCCAACAAATTAAATTATTATTATTATTCCCTGAAAACTCATCTCTTCAGAGAAACTTACTTTGCCACCAACTAACAACTGAACTTTTAATTCTTCCATCAACTCATCCCTTAGTTATTACCTTTTATACCACCTTCCCCACCCTATTAGATTGTAAGCTCTCATGAGCAGGTCCCTCCTAATTCTCTTGTATTGGATTGTAACTGTAGACTACCTTTATATTGTAAAGCACTGCACAAACTGTTGACGCTATATAAATCCTGAATAATAATAATCATATATATATATAGTGTAGAGAACCCAAAGCTCCAACAAATTAAATTGTTTTGACGCACACTTGTAATATTTTTTTAACGCACTTTACTACATTTTCTATTTCTCATCAATTACGATACTAATTGATGTCAGCAAAAAGACAGATACCTAAGGGCAAGAGAATATTAATGGTCACAAGGGAGACCTTGTTTGCCCCAAAGTCTTACTTCAAAGCAATGTATACAAGACCTTATTACCTTGCAACATGTGTAGGCTTTACACCTAATTTACTTACCTTCATTACTTACCAACATAAAGAGCTGCTACATGGACCTTTTAGTAAGAAAAAACAGGTGTAGTCAAAGAGGAATGATAAACTACAACTCTAAATTCCATACATGAAACTGTCCAAAAGTGAAACCACATGCCTTCTACAATCATTCTAAATGATCTGTAAGAAACAGGAAGAATAATAATTTAGAATGAACTATACAAGACACAGGTATGTGAAATGTCACGTTTGATGAGAAAATAAAGTCCTTTCTAGGTCATTCATATAAATTGCCAGGATTTTAGCAAACATTGCAGGTTTTTACTTTGTTCTGTTTTCTAGATACATAATAAGACACTAAACAAAAAGAAAGCAGCGCCAGCTTAGTGAAGCATAAGGTTTATTAATAAAAAAAAACACATAGTGACTTACTCTTAGGTAAGTAAAGGCCGGTAGGGTAGGTGAATGGGATCATCCATCTTCTTGTTCTGGATACCGTTGCAGAAAGGAGGGGTGCAGGGTGCCGGTGGTGCGTGGAGGCTGTTGTCTGGCAGCCTGTCTGATGGTGCTGTGGTGGTGGAGGACTCTCAATGGGGCTCCACTTCCTACTTCCTGTCAGCCCGACATCACTTCCTCTGAGGTGGAGGGAAAGATGGGCGTTGCTAGCTTTCGGAGCATCCGTGCTCCTTCATTAGGCGGCCGCAGGACAGGAAGTAGGAAGTGGAGCCCAATTGAGAGTCCTCCACCACCACAGCACCATCAGACAGGCTGCCAGACAACAGCCTCCACGCACCACCGGCACCCTGCACCCCACCTTTCTGCAACGGTATCAAGGACAAGAAGATGGATAATCCCATTCACCTACCCTACCGGCCTTTACTTACCTAAGAGTAAGTCACTATGTGTTTTTTTTATTATTAAACCTTATGCTTCACTAAGCTGGCGCTGCTTTCTTTTTGTTTATTCTCCTCAGAGCCTCTCCTTGCTCCAGCTGGCAGCCGCTTTTGTGGGCCCCTTCCACCTCATCCTTTTTTATATTTTTCTACCCATTTTTTACTTTCTATATTTTTACCTGTTTACCTCATGGTATGCCACCCACCATCAGAGAGCGCCATGTAATCATTGACTTTATAATAAGACACTACACTGACATTCTCAAACAAACTGTTAAATAGAGAGGTGTTTTACCACACAATCAATCCAATGGTATAAAATGAGGATGCTTCATAGCATCAAGGCATGAAGAAGTTCTGGACAGTAACTTACCAAAGTGTAAACTAAAAGTAAGAACCCACCTATAAATAACTAATATTTTGTGGTGTATTTACTTTTTTTCTGTTCACTTTACAGGGGAATTTTCACTTAGCTTAGTGAATATGGTAGAAATTCACTTTGTAAAGAATAACCAATCCCATGCAAAGAAAATTAAAAAAATAATATTTTTTCTTGCACATGATTGGAATATAGAAGTCATCAGAGCTTTACTTAATTCCCTCAGCAAAAGAAACCTTTCCTTGCAAAGTGAAGAAACTATTTGTTTTAGGGAAATCAACTTCTGTACCTCAAGCTCTGCACACAGATTTCTGAAAAAAGCAGCTTGCAATGAAATGCAAGCAGATTACTGGGACCATTTTCATATTTTCAAGATTACTATTGTTTGAATTTTTGTTCCATGTTGTCTGCAATAATATGTGTCTTCGCTATTCTAAAACAAATGCTGGAAACGGCATTTATCTAATTTAGCCTTCAATCTCCCATTGCAAATCTGCGACAGAGTCTATAGGTTCATTATCCTGGCTCTCCAACAGCAGGGAAGTTTGGTCAAGTGGCTGATACAGCTTGCAGAAACTAAGTTCATGCAGAGACTGGTAAGGTAGGGTATTTTGACACAATAATTTTGGAAATGCATTAAGAAATAAAACACCACGTGCAGTTAGCTTGTACCTTGTAGCAAAAACGTTATTTTTGCCTGGCTGTGATTTATGACTTCAGCCCAGCAGCCACCATGAACCTCTTCTAGTCCATGGCATGGATGATGAAAGCCACTGTTTTATCATATGAACAACACCCTATGTGAATAAATGAAATACATTTTTAAAAACCAATGAACTTTGTGTGAAATTTTTACTTTGATAAGTACAGCAGGTACGGACAGGTAGAAAGTTTATAGGACATTCAATATCCCTATGTCTTATGAAAAACACATATAAAACTAATTATACTTCTGCCTGCCCACATCATTCTTTATCATGGCTTAGACAAGCCACTGCAGTCCCTTCCTATAAAAAGTGTCCATGCAGTTCATTACATGATTCCGATTCCTGTAATTGTATACAAGATCTACTTTTTTAAAAAAAAATAGAGGACCAAGTACAACCACAGTTCTAAAATACAAAACAAAAATTATTCCTTATTTAAAAAAACAGATGCCTCTCCTTTTATTATATTTTATTGCAAATGTTCACCTATATGGCCTGACTGCTTAAGGCAATGAAAATTATTTGAGCCTCTTATATAATCTGGGCATGTAAGAGGTCTACAAACAAGCAAGTATAAGCTCTGGGGAGAAATTGGGCACAGTCTAATCCCAGGTCTGGGATGCTGCCCATCTTAACTATTTTCACAGGCTGAAGTACATTCTCTACATATTCCTCATGATTTTGCATGAACAGTTAGGATATTCTGCAGCATGAAGTAAAATGTTTAAGGAGATCCAGGAATTAACATATTTACCAAGTAGCCAATTTGCAGGAACGTAAGATCTGTTGATCTAGTGTCAAGAGCAAAGTGAAACTGCCATCACCCTTGTTGCATTGTGTCTCAGGTGCTGCAATGTCTACTTCCCAGCATCACATAGTGGTGCATATTGACTATTGTTTTTACGCGGAAGCGTGTAACTTACCTTTTATCAAAAGCTTTAGCTACACATAATGACAGCAGGGAAGGTTGTACAAACCGCACAGAAGCATACAGTAACATGGGTAGAATGTTATTGTTGAAAGAGGGTAATGGGGGCCAACCGCATGTGTGTGTGTGCATTTTAAAGTGTGATTTAAACAATAAGCATGGTATGGGACAGTCTACATGAAAATTGTTTTTACCAACTCATCTTTCAAATTACTCACATATCTAATTTATACAGGTTCTTAAAGTGATATTAAAGGTTTTGCACAGAGCAGCCTCAATCCTCCTCTTCTCAGGTCCCACGTCAGTGCTCTGGGATCCTTTGCTGAGTGCCCCCAAAGCAAACTGCTTTCTAGGGGGGCACTCGTGCATGCTCGCTCCTGAATCTGGTTCTGTGTGTCCATAACACAAATTGGATCATGCTTTGTTGGGGTTTTTTGCCTTCCTCTGGATCAACTGTGGGCATATGATTGTTTATATAGGATTGTATGATTTATTTTCCCCTTCTATTGGTTGAACTGGATGGACTTGTGTCTTTTTTCAACCAGACTAACCAATGTAACTATGTAAGAAAGGGGCCCAGTCCCACCCCTGATCCCTCCTCTCTAGCTGTGATTGACAGCAGTCGAAACTAACCGCTCCTGCTGCTTTGTCTCAGCCAATGAGGAGGCAGAGACCCAGGAAAACAGCCGCTCTCTTGCACACAATTGAAGTGGGATTGGGCTCAGGTAAGTATTAGGGGGGCTGCAGGGTGAGGTGCATACTGAAGGTTTTTTACCTTCATACATAGAATGCATGAAGGTAACAAACCTTCAGGCTTTACAACCATACTGATTTAACCGCTTCCATACAGAGCAGTTAGACCCCCTTCCTGCCCAGACCAATTTTCAGCTTTCAGCACTCTCACACTTTGAATGACAATTGCTCAGTCATGCTACACTGTAACCAAACAAAATTTTTATCATTTTTTTCACACAAATAGAGCTTTCTTTTGGTGGTATTTGATCACAACTGGGTTTTTTTTTTTTCGTGATATAAGCAAAAAAAAAGCAAAAATTTTGCAAAAAAAACACTTTTTTTTAGTTTCTATTATAAAATTTTGCAAAAAATTAATTTTTCTTCATACATTTGGGCCAAAATTTATACTGCTACATATCTCTGGTAAACTTAACCCAAATTAGTGTATATTATTTAGTCTGTGTGAAAGTTATTGAGTCTAGAAGCTATGGTACCAATTACTGAAAATTGATCACACCAGATGTACTGATGGCCTATCTCCTTTCTTGAGGCCCTGAAATGTCAGGACAGTACAAATACCCCCCAAATGACCCCTTTTTGTAAAGTAGACAGTCCAAGGTATTTAGTAAGAGGCATGGTGAGTTTTTTGAAGTTATAATTTTTTCCCACAATTCTTGGGAAAATGAAGAAAAATTGTTTTTTTCTTTTTTTTCCCAAAATGTTGTCAATTTATAAGCTATTTCTAACACATAGCATGTACACAGCAAAAATGACACCCCAAAATTCATTCTGCTACTCCTTCTGAGTATGGTGATACCACATGTGTGAGACTTTTACACAGCCTGGCCACAAAAAGAGACTCCACGTCCAAGTAGCACCATAAGGCGTTTTAGGAGCATAAATACACATAAAACTTTCTTACTACCTATCACACTTTTCAAGTTCCTAGAGCACCAATACAATGGAAAAGTCCACAAAATGACCCCATTTTGGAAAGCAAACACTCCAACGTATATTCTATGAGGCATTATGGGTCCTTTGAACATGTTATTTTTTTCCACAAGTTTTTGGAAAATGTGGGAAAAAAATAAAAACTTTTTTTTTTTTACACAAAGTTGTCAATTTATAGGATATTCCTAACACATAGCATGTACATAGCAAAAATGACAATGGCAATACCACATGTGTGAGACTTTTTCACAGCCTAGCCATATAGAGGGGCCCAACATCCAAGGAGCATCATCATGCATCCTAGCCACTTGCCTAGGCCTATTTTTGACATTTGGTGTTTACAAGCTAAAATCAGTTGTTTTTGCTAGAAAACTACTTAGAACCCCAAAACATTATATATATTTTTTAGCAGAGACCCTAGAGAATAAAATGGAGATTATTGCAATATTTTTTATCACACCGTATTTGCGCAGCGGTCTTCCAAACGCAATTTTTTGGGAAAAAATTCACTTTTTTGAATTAAAAAATAAGAAACCAGTAAAGTTAGCCCAATTTTTCTCCATAATGTGAAAGATAATGTTACGCAGAATAAATAGATACCCAACATGTCATGCTTCAAAATTGCGCACGCTCACAGAATGGTGACAAACTTTGGTACTTAAAAATCCCCATAGGCGACATTTTAAAAATTTCTACAGGTTGCTATCTTAGAGTTACAGAGGAGGTCTAGGGCTCAAATTATTGCTCTTGCTCTAACGATCGCGACGATACCTCACATGTGTAGTTTGAATACTGTTTACATATGTGGGCGGGGTTTCCGTATGCATTCGCTTCTGCGCGCGAGCTCACGGGGACAGGGCGCTTTAATTTTTTTTTTTTTTTACTATTTCTTTTATTTATTATTTTTTATTTTTACACTGTTTTTTTTAAAAAAAAAAATTATCATTTTTATTTCTATTACAAGAAATGTAAACATTACTTGTAATAGAAAAAGGCACGACAGGACCTCTTTTTTGTGAGATCTGGGGTCAAAAAGTCCTCAGATCTCACAAGTACACTAAAAGATAGAAAAAATAAAAAAAAAAATTAAATAAAATGAAAAAAAAAAAAGGGACCTTTAAACTGGTTGCTAGGCAACGACGTTTGCCGTAGCTCCGGTCCTCCAAGACCATAGAGTCAAGTGAGGGCAAGCTTGCCCTCACTTGACATCCTGTCTGTGAGGATCCGGGACCGGATCGTTTTCCCTGCTGCCGGCGGGTCCGGTAAGCGGGGAAAAGGACCAGAATGCGGCGGGAGGGGGGGGGCACCTCTTTCGCCACCCCGGAAGGGTGATCCCGCAGCGAATCCGCCGCTGGGACTACCCTTATTGGAAAGCCAACCGTCCACCGTTTAAAAAAATACCAGGGTTATGGCAGCTATCTGCTGCCATAACACCGGTATTTAGGTTTAAACGGAGGACGTATATAAACCTTTTTGGACTTAGACATGGTGGCTGTATGAAGGGTGACAGGTACTCGGGTACTTTGCTGGGCAGGTGACAGGTACTCTGGTACTGATGAGCAAGTGGCAGGTACTCGAGTACTCCGATAGGCAGGTGACAGGTACTCGGGTACTCTTATGGGCAGGTGACAGGCAGGTGATGGGTACTGATGAGTAGTACTGATACTGATAGGTGATACTGATACTGTACTGATGGGTACGGATGATCAGTACTGATACTGATAGGTGATAGGTACTGATGAGTAGTGATGGGTACTGATGAGCAGGTGGCAAGTACTCGGGTACTTCAGGTGTCAGGTACTCTGATGAGCAGGTGGAAGGTACTCGGGTACTCTGATGGGTAGGTGACAGGTACTCGGGTACTCTGATGGGTAGGTGACAGGTACTCGGGTACTCCGATGACAGGTACTCGGGTACTCCGGTGATGGGTACTCAAAGTACCAGAGTACCTGTCATCAGAGTACCCGAGTACCTGTCATCAGAGTACCCGAGTACCTGTCATCAGAGTACCCGTCATCAGAGTACCCGAGTACCTGTCATCAGAGTACCCGAGTACCCGTCATCAGAGTACCCGAGTACCCGTCATCAGAGTACCCGAGTACCTATCATGAGAGTACCCGAGTACCTATCATGAGAGTACCCGAGTACCTGCCATCAGAGTACCCGAGTACCTGTCATCAGAGTACCCGAGTACCTGTCATCAGAGTACCCGAGTACCCATCATCAGAGTACCCGAGTACCTGTCATCAGAGTACCCGAGTACCTGTCATCAGAGTACCCGAGTACCCATCATCAGAGTACCCGAGTACCTGTCACCAGCCCATCAGAGTACCTGTCATCAGCCCATCAGAGTACCCGAGTACCTGTCATCAGAGTACCTGATAAGCTGGTGACAGGTACTCGGGTACTTTGATGGGCTAGTGACAGGTGCTCTTTATTGGGGGGAGGGGCAATCAGTGTGGTTGGGTGCACTGTACTTGGTAACTAGCTGTTACCACAATCTCCTCCTCACACAGGATCAGTGTGTGAGGAGGAGAACACGGTGACAGCTAGTTACCGTGTTCTCTGATGACATTTGTGACCGGCTGTGATTGGACACAGCCGGTCACGTGGTAAAGAGCCAATTTCATTGGCTCTTTACCTAGATCGGGGATGGGCTCTGTCCGAGGGACGAGCCTCGTCCCCGATCGCCGGGGGGCACGCATTAAGGAAGGAACGAGCGGCTCGCGCTGGAGCCGCTCATGTGATCGGCTGTGATTGACACAGCCGATCACGTGGTAAACAGCCAATTTCATTGGCTGTTTACCTTGATCGGGGTTGGGCTCAGTCCGAGGGACGAGCCTCACCCCCGATCGCCGGGGGCGCGCAGTAGCGGGTAGATCCGGGCGCCGTCATATGACGTCCGCCCGGATCGAGAAAGGATTTGTGCCGACGTCATTTGACATGGCGCGGTAAGGAAGGGGTTAATCAGCTACAAACCTCAATCTTATGTATTCAAAATGAAAGGGGAGCCAGCTGGGAACCCTGAATTTCAGAGATAGAAAACAAAAGGGGGATATGTAAATCTCAATTAAAAAAAGGAATATATTTCACGCTGAACCCTTCTGTCACCATGAACTGCTGCAACCTAAAACCCTAGGATACTGGATTGGTAGACTACAAATGCAAAATAGGTGCCCTGTTCCTTTAAATCATGTGAATAATATTAAAATCATATGAAACAATATATACAGTATCTCGCAAAAGTGAGTACACCCCTCACATTTTTGTAAATATTTATATCTTTTCATGTGACAACACTGAAGAAATGACACTTTGCTACAATGTAAAGTAGTGAGTGTACAGTTTGTATAACAGTGTAAATTTGCTGTCCCCTCAAAATAACTCATAACCATTACTAATAACACATAATCATTAATGTCTAAACTGCTGGCAACAAAAGTGAGTACACACCTAAGTGAAAATTTTCAAATTGGGCCCAATTAGCCATTTCCCTCCCTGGTGTCATGTGACTCATTAGTGTTACAAGGTGTCAGGTGTAAATGGGGAGCAGGTGTGGTGTTATCGCTCCCACTCTCTCATACTGGTCACTGAAGTTCAACATGGCACCTCATGGCAAAGACCATACAGCGGTATAACATGACAGGTTCCACTCAGAACAGGCCTCACCATGGTCGACCAAAGAGTGCACGTGCTCAACGTCATATCCAGAGGTTGTCTTTGGGAAACAGACTTATGAGTGCTACCAGCATTGCTGCAGAGGTTGAAGGGGTAGGATTTCAGCATGTCAGTGTTTAGACCATACGCCGCATACTGCATCAAAGTGGTCTGCATGGCTGTCGTCCCAGAAGGAAGCCTCCTCTAAAGATGATGCAAAAGAAAGCCCTCAAACAGTTTGCTGAAGACAAGCAGACTAAGGACATGGTTTACTGGAACTATGTCCTGTGGTCTAATGAGACCAAGATAAACCTATTTGGTTCAGATGGTGTCAAGCGTGTGTGGCGGCAACCAGGTGAGGACTACAAAGACAAGTGTGTCTTGCCTACAGTCAAGCATGGTGGTGGAAGTGTCATGGTCTGGGGCTGCATGAATGCTGCCAGCACTGGGGAGCTACAGTTTATTAAGGGAACCATGAATGCCAACATGTACTGTGACATACTGAAGCAGAGCATGATTCCCTCCCTTCGGAAACTGGGATGTGGGGCAGTATTCCAACATGATAATGACCCCAATCACACCACCAAGACGACCACTGCCTTGCTAAAGAAGCTGAGGGTAAAGGTAATGGACTGGCTAAGCACGTCTCCAGACCTAAACCCTATTTAGCATCTGTGGGGCATCCTCAAATGGAAGGTGGAGGAGCGCAAGGTCTCTAACATCCATCAGCTCCGTGATATAGTCATGGAGGAGTGGAAGAGGACTCCAGTGGCAACCTGTGTAGCTCTGGTGAATTTCATGCCAAAGAGGGTTAAGGCAGTGCTGGAAAATAATGGTGGCCACACAAAATGGTGGCCACACACCTTGGGCCCAATTTGGACATTTTCACTGAGAGGTGTACTCACTTTTGTTGCCAGCAGTTTAGACATTAATGGCTGTGTGTTGAGTTATTTTGAGGGGACAGCAAATTTACACTGTTATCCAAGCTGTACACTCACTACTTTGAATTGTAGCAAAGTGTCATTTCTTCAGTGTTGTCACAGGAAAAGATATATAATATTTACAAAAATGTGAGGGGTGTACTAACAGAGTGTGAGATACTGTAAATCAACTCAACACACTGTAATAACATACAAAAAAAGTGCTAGTGTGTTAGATCCAAACAAGCAATAAATATATTGTGAAAAACTCATACAAATGAATCTTAATCAATAAACTGAAAAAAGTCCATAATAAAAGTCGCTTGGATAAAGTGCACAGTGCTTCACAATCAATATCATTTAACCACTTTCCATCTGCTCACATTGCTGCTACTGCAGCAATGTGGCTCGTTATCATCCAGCGACGTAGACCTACGTCGCTGGACTCCTCTCCTTGTGGGCGCCGCACGCGCCGCCGCCGGAGGCTCGCTCCTGCTGTGTTCAGTCACAGCTGGAGTCAGGCCAGGGGAGGAGCAGCGGCGATCGCCGCTGCTCTTCCCCGACCGTCGGGGAATCGAGTTTGGAGATCCGCCCGCTTGTGTAAACAGAGCGGGCGGATCTCCTAAGTAACAGTCAGTGACAGATTGCAGGGTTCAGCATAGCTGAACATGCGATCTGTCCCTGTGTCACTCAGTCACCTCCCCCCACACATGTCAGTAAGCACCAGGCATACATTAACCCATCCCTCTCCAATAAAATTAACCCCTTCCCTGCCAGTGTCATTTTTACAGTAACAGTGCATATTTATAGCACTGATTACAGCAGTAATGTCACTGGTACCCCGAAAAGTGTCAAAAAGGTCAGTCAAGGGTCCGATCTGTCCGCCGCAATGTCACAGTCCCGCAAAAAAAAACGCAGATCGCCGCCATTACTCGTTAAAAAAAAAACACAAAAAATTACAGAAATCTTTCCCTTAGTTAGTAAACGCAATAACTTTTGCGCAAACCAATAAAAATACACTTATTGCGATTTTTATTACCAAAAATATGTAGCAGAAAACAAATTGGCCAAAAATTTTAAAAAATTTTGATTTTTACATTTTTTTGGGGGGGGAATTTCATATAAAAAAACGTGAAAAATATTGTTATTTTTTCAAAATTTATGCGCTTTTTTTGTTTATAGCGCAAAAAGTAAAAATTGCACAGGTGATCAAATACCACCAAAATAAAGCTCTGTTTGTGGGAAAAAAAAGGACGTAAATTTCGTTTGGGTACAGCATCGCACGACCGCGCAATTGTCAGATAAAGTCGCACAGTGCCGAATCGCAAAAAGTGGCCTGGACGTAAGACAGCAAAATCCTCCGGTGGTAAACTGGTTAAAAAGTGCTCCAGTGTTGATAAAAAGTTTTCCCTAAATATGAACAGATGGCCTCTTACTAAATATTATAGATCTCTATTACAGAGATCAAACACAGCCTGTAATCAAACTCCACGGAATCGATCCACATTCAAAAAGCCTCCATGTGAATATATCTTTACAGCAGTGTAACCCATTCTATGGATGTGAATCATAGTGTAAATCAGTTTAAAATGTTTTATTAAACTAAACGAAAATGCACTTATAATGAGGTGCAGAGAAACAAGCATAGCAAAAAAACTGGCTGCGATGTCACACATACTACCAGCCGCGATGATGTCACACATGCTCTCCACCCAACGCGTTTCGCCCAAAATAGTATCTTCTGGGATACAAAAGACTCAATTCTTGGGGAAATGCATCGGGTGGAGAGCACCTGTGAAGTCATTGCGGATAGTAGGACTGGTGACACCGCGGCCAGCTTGTTTGCTCTGCCTTTTTTTTTGCGCCTCATTGTAAATACATTTTAATTTTGGTTTAATAGGAGCCGCTGTACTAATCCTCCGAAGCTAATACAGCGATCTCCCCTGCTGAACTGTTGTGTTCTGAGAGGGGGATGGTCCCCTTGTCAGAACACTCCAATCAGCACTCTCTGCCATTGGCTGAGAGTGCTAATCGTGAGTTGGTCAGCTGCTGGTTTTCCAGCATGCTCGTCGGACAGACCGACACACACATGGGCCGAATGTTGGCTGTATTTTTTTATTTTTTTTGAACCGGCCAATGTCTCACGACATTCGGCCCGTGTGTACGGGGCTTTACTCCAAACTTGAATGAAAGGTTTTGCCTTTAGTTCTATTTTAAAAGTAATGCTGTAAATATCTAACATTGGCTGTTACAAGCACACCTAAATGCAGTAATTTAGGAGATTTAGACTAAGCAATCGCTTCCTGCACCCAGGACTGAATTGTTACACTGTTTGTGCTTTAATTTTGGATCATGTATAGACAAAGCCTGGCTATTCTCACCTTCCTTAAGTTGACCTTAGGGTTGCCCCAAGCTACTCTACAAAGCATTAAACAGAGTGATTGATTGTTTTGACCTAACGAAGCCCCATAATGAGTTTCCTACATCAGATTACTGCGTAGATTATTGAATTTTCATCTCTGCATAGCGCATACATTCTGTACCATCACTGTGCCAGGACTGTGGCACTTGGGAATGTATAATGAACACATATTTTACTTTTTATAAAGGCAGGGATGTACAAAGCGTTATCTTTGCAAAAAAAATGTTTTAGCATCTAGTGTTCAAAAGGGTATCAAAGTGACAAGAGGAAGGAGTCCTATCCTTTAAGAGGAACTGCAGTCTGCTCACATAATTTGTAATAAAAACATCTTTGCCATTCTGAAGCTTCCCTCCAACCACTTTGCATTTTATTTTATATATACTGTAAATATTTAATTTCCAAATTTGCTGCAGAAATCTCCCTGAGCTAAGTCTGGCTGTAGCCATTTTAACTGTGGGCAGCTGAAGCTGCTGCTTGTTCACTTCCTACACAGACACGCACACACACACACACACACACACACATACACATATATACAGACACATACATAAACATACACATACACATATATACAGACACACACACACACACACACACACACACTCACACCACTGCTTGCCTGCACATTTCTCCTCTCTGGATGAATACACATGAATCTCTGCAGTCTCCTGTTATCGCTGCCTTCATCCAGCCCCCTCCAGTTCTGCAGCTCTCACTGGCTCTCCTATGACTCAACCCTCCTCTATCGCTGGCAAACTCTCATGAGGGTTAGAGAGAGCTGTGTATGATGGCATTAGCCTAGGCTAATTATCAGACAACAAAGAGGAAGTGGGCTGTATAAGGTATTTGCTGGCAAAAAAAAATTGTTTACTATCCAAAGGTAAAACAACAAGGACAGAGGATTTAATAGATGGAAAAATGAAAAAATGATTGAAGAGCCGCTTTAAATCCCAATTTCAACTTTAAAAAAAAAAAAAAAAAAAAAAAACTAAACTGCTCAGCAGTTGTAAACATAAAAGATATAGAATTAAAAATGAACAAAAACAGAGCTGTCCTCTGCTACATCAGACTGCTGCCACAACACATCTGAGTTTAATGGTTAACACTTCTGCCTAGTAGCACTAGGGTCATAGGTTCAAATCCCAACCACAGTACTACCTGCCTGGAGTTTGCATGTTCTCCCTGTGTCTACATGGTTTCCTCTCACACTCCACAGACATGCTGGTAGGTTAATTGGCTCCTGTCTAAATTGGCCCTAGTATGCGTATGTATGAATATGAGTTATGGACCTGAGATTGTAAGCTCTTTGAGGGCAGGGACTGATGTGAATGTACAATATACAGTATAAGTAAAAATACTGCGTACATTGATTGCACTATATAAATACTAGTATTACTTAAAAATAATGGCACTCAGCATCTTTTAATACCCTTCCTTATGAGCCCATCCCTTCATGGACCCATTCCCTATGGGTGCGTAATCATGCTTGCCTCCTCGGTGCACAGTATGACACTGTACTGTACGTGAGCATCGTGTTGTGAGAAAAGACTGCCCTGTGATGTCAGAGGAACAGGGAAGGGGTCGGTAAATGTGTAATTTACAGGCCCCTTCCTTTCCTGAATGCACACAGTGAGCAATCAGTACCAATCACTCCCGTGTCCATTCATCACTTAAGCATAGTGAACTGTGTTTACTATGCTTCAGTTTGTAATTGAGCAGGAAGCCACGGTGCACTTCCTATTCATTCATCTGTGAAGCTGAGGCTGCAGAAAAAGGGACTGCCAAATCTATGTCCTCAGTCACTTTCAACTGGTGGGGGGGTGGGTTCTGTCAGGTAGGCTGTATGTGGCCTGTGATTTTTAACAGCAGCCCTGGCTGCAGGACTTTTGGGGGATCGTGCCCAACCTGGAGTTAAAAATCCCAATAAGCGTACATTAATTAGTTTGCGCAAAAGTTATAGCGTCTAAAAACTATGGGATGTTTTATATTTATTTATATATTTTTACTAGCAATGGCAGAGATCAGTGACTTATAGTGGGAATGCGATATTGCAGCGCACAAATTGGACACCTAACTGACACTTTTGACACCTATCAAATTTAGCACTGGTGATCAGTGCTACAAAATATGCAATGTCACTGTTTTAATGACACTGGCTGGGAAGGGGTTAACATCAGGAGCGATCAAAGGGTTAACTGTGTGCCTAGACTGTGCTTACTCACTGTTGGGGAGGTGTTTTGACTAGAGGAAGGCAAAAATCTGTGTTCCTGCTTTGCAGTGTGGGTGCGCGCGCCCCAGACCAGGAAGTGTCAGATCACGTAGTAGGTAGGTGATCTAGTGCAGAGCGGCCGCACTGTCGCAGTAAATGTACGTGGGGCAGTCTGCAACTGGTAAACCACTTGCCGTCTGCTCACTCGAGCACTACTGCGGCAAAGTGGTTCGTTATCGTCTGGCGGCGTAGACCTACGTCGCCAGACACTCCCCTTTCTCGGCGGCGCGCGCGCGCCGCCGGAGGCTTGCTCCCGCTGTATTCAGTCACAGCGGGAGTCGGGCCAGGGGAGGAGCAGCGGCGATCGCCGCTGCTCTTCCCCGATCGTCGGGGAATCGAGTGTGGAGATCCGCCCGCTTGTGTAAACACAAGCGGGCGGATCTCCTTAGTGACAGGCAGGGTCAGCATAGCTGAACATGCGATCTGTCCTTATGTCACTCAGTCACCTCCCCCTACACACGTTAGTAAGCACCAGGCATACATTAACCCCTCCCTCTCCAATAAAATTAACCCCTTCCCTTCCAGTGTCATTTTTACAGTAACAGTGCATATATATAGCACTGATTACTGTAGTAATGTCACTGGTACCCCCAAAAGTGTCAAAAATGTCAGTCAAGGGTCCGATCTGTCCGCCACAATGTCGCAGTCCCGCAAAAAAAATCGCAGATCGCCGCCATTACTCGTTAAAAAAAAAAAAAAAACCAAAAATGACAGAAATCTTTCCCTTAGTTAGTAAACGCAATAACTTTTGCGCAAACCAATCAAAATAAGCTTATTGTGATTTTTTTACCAAACATAGGTAGCAGAAAACAAATTGGCCAAAAATGTAAAAAAATTTTGATTTTTACATTTTTTTTGGGGGGGAATTTCATATAAAAAATATGAAAAATATTGTTATTTTTTCAAAATTTACGCTCTTTTTTTTGTTTATATCGCAAAAAGTAAAATTCGCACAGGTGATCAAATACCACCAAATGAAAGCTCTGTTTGTGGGAAAAAAAGGACGTAAATTTCGTTTGGGTATGGCGTCGCACGACCACGCAATTGTCAGTTAAATTTGCACAGCGCCGAATCGCAAAAAGTGGCCCAGACGTAAGACAGCAAAATGCTCTAGTGGTAAAGTGGTTAAAGTAAATTTTTCTTTTTTACTAAATGAGCTGCCAAAAGCAGGACCTACATGCTCTTGGACACTCCTGTTTAGAACTACAAGCTTATTTGCAGCAATTATTGAGAGGGACAGAGAGCCAAGGCCACACTGACTCTGGAGCTGCTTCCAGTCATAGCTGTGGAGGGAACAAGAGGTTTGGTTTTGGTTCTGTGTCTTTCTCGCTCTGCCTGTGTGTGCAGCACTGGGAACGGCTACAGGTAAGATTGTGGTTATGAATGGGAACGCGCACTTTAATATCACTTTATGTTAACCAAAGTTTTATATGCAAGATATTTGTTAAAGAAATCAGTTGCAACAAGAAACAGTCAAAGTGGCCCTATTTTAGTTCCAAAACATTGAATATTTTGTTGGTTTTCTCTAACATAATACATTTATTTGGTTTTATCTCATCATCACTTCTCCACTGATGTTGTAAAAGTAAGTAAGGCTAGGTTCACATATATGCGAATTGGATGCGCTTTACACCACATCCAATTAACATAACATGTGAGTGTGACTGCCTTTCAATGGTACCGGCTCACACATGTCGGGGGCGGCTGCAGTGCAAAATTAAAAAGGGTCCTGTGCATTTTTGGGTCTGGTTCATGAACGATTTCAGGGAAAAATTTGCACCTGAATTGCACCTGAACCGGTGAACACAAAAGCGCAGATTACCGGACTGCAAACTGCAGCCAGACGTATGTGAACCCAGCCTAAAAGAAGACCCATGGAAGCTCCAAGTCACCCTTGAATCTCATACAGGGCGGGCAGAAGACTCTCCCAACACCATGGAGTTGGTTTTATAAAACTAGAGTGTGCAGAATCTGGTGCATATCTACATAGAAAGCAATCAGCTTCCAGGTTTTACTATCAAAACCTAAAGTCTAATACACACGGGCTGAACATCAGCGAGCATCGGCCAATTCAAAAGAAACCGGCAGCCGGTCCCCCAGAAGCCAGTCATTCTGTCGAAGGCTCATGACCAAAAGAGGTCTGCTGACCGGCTCCCCATTGGTCAAGATCACTGACCAGAGTATTTTGGCGGGTGGGGGGGGTTTGCCCCCCTGTTGACAGGGGGGGTGCCCCCCTGTTGATGGGGGGGATGCCCCCCTGTTAGAACACAATAGGTCTATAGGGGAGAGTGCTGTACTAACTTCGAATTTTGGGAGCAGTGGCTCAGACCTGAGCTGTCAGTTTTTTTTTGTTTAACCCAGCGGGTGTGTACCAGGCTTTATTGAACAAGTTGAAGTTAGTCTGCTCTAGATTCTAGAGTGCTCCAGTTTTAGTACATCTCCCTATGTGACAATTTTTGGCCAGTTACCAAAAACAAGTGGTTAAAAAGAACCTGAGCCAACTCACAATATAAAGTGAACAAATTCTCCACAGTCCTTCACAGTGCTTACATCCGCAAAATACTTTACAATTATTGTGCTATGAGTGAGGGTATCACAGATGCACATATAACTAAAGGCTCATAAAAAAAAAAAAAAGAATATAAACAGGGAGCCAACATTTGTTCTGTGCCTACCTCAGAGGATCAAAAAAACATAACAACCAGCAACTAATGAGACAAGAAGCACAAAAAGTAAGAGATGTATAGTACAACATACAGACTATATCATGTATAGAGTACAGCAGTCAGGACTATGTAACATACAACATATTTATGTGCAGCAGTCAAGAATATGTCCCATTGTTTCCCTTATATTGGTGGTCAGTGGTAGATAAGAATGCCAGTGGGAGGAAAAATTGTCCAGGTTTTGGAGGTCAGTGGAAGGAAGAAATGGTAGGAAAAATGGCCAAGTAGCCGTGGGAGAAAAAAAGTGCCTCAGTTTTGTCATTGGGGAAAAAAAGCATTGGTGTTTGATGGGGGAAAGGGGTTGGGAAAAACACTGACGCTCAACAGGGTGTACCTATGTAATGACATCACATAGGTGGAGTTTGATAGGGAGAGCCTGCTGGATTAGAAGAGATGCATGGATGCTTTGAGATTTTGAGATGCATGGATGCTTTGACAGTCATTGGGAGGAAGAATGCCCAGGTGGTCAATGGGAGGAAGAATGTTTAAGACAGTCAGTGGGAGGAACAACATGCCAGTGGTCAGCGGGACTAAAAATGCCCTGTCATTCAGTGGGAGGAAGAATTTGCCAGAGGCAGCAGTCATTGGAAGGAAGACCACCCCTGTGGCCAGTGTGAGAAAGAAAGTTCTGGTGCTCACTGAGGGAAATAATGCCCGGTGGTTAGCAGAATAAAAAATACCCCAGTGGTTAGTGGGAGGAAGAGTGCTTCAGTGGTCAATAGGTAGGAAAATTGCCCATTGCAAGTGTCAGCAGTCAGTGGGAGGAAGAATGCCCAGGTGGTCAATAGTGATAGACGAACATCGGCCAGGATGGTTCGCGAACGTCAGCCGCAAATTTTCTCAAAAGTCCGTGAACCGCGAGTTCACGGCGGGCCCCATTGACTTTAATGGGAGGCAAACTTTAAAAACCTTTAGGTCATATTTGCAGCCACAAAAGATGTACTAGCTGTGCACAAATAGTCCCAGCACATGGACAATGTCATAACAGAAGTATTGCAAATGGAAAGGTTGCCCTAAATTTTATTTTTTTTACAGCAAAAAATATATATATTTTTTTCATAAATCAGCCAGAACTGACAGCAGCCGGTAAATTCATGTCAAATACATATAGGGTCAATTCACACATCTGTAAAATGGGTCCGCATCCATTCCACAATTTGGTGGAACCTTTACAGACCCATTGATTTTCAATTCCAGTCTGAAAAATTAGGCATTCACAGGATACAGAAGTAAGTGTCGGCCATTCCAGGCCCCAAAAATTAGCCCACATGCATTTATCTGACAGCTAAGAACGTTGTATTCTGTGGCTGAAGGTACATAAGGCATTCACAGGATACAGAAGTAAGTGTCGGCCAGTATTGGCCCCAAAAATTAGCCCACATGGGTTTACCTGACAGCTAAGAACGTTGTATTCTGTGGCTGAAGGTACATTAGGCATTCACAGGATACAGAAGTAAGTGTCGGCCAGTATTGGCCCCAAAAATTAGCCCACATGGGTTTATCTGACAGCTAAGAACATAGTATTCTGTGGCTGAAGGTACATTAGGCATTCACAGGATACAGAAGTAAGTGTCGGCCAGTATAGGCCCCAAAAATTAGCCCACATAGGTTTACCTGACAGCTAAGAACGTAGTATTCGGTGGCTGAAGGTACATTAGGCATTCACAGGATACAGAAATAAGTGTCGGCCAGTATAGGCCCCAAAAATTAGCCCACATGGGTTTACCTGACAGCTAAGAATGTAGTATTCGGTAGCTGAAGGTACATTAGGCATTCACAGGATACAGAAGTAAGTGTCGGCCTGTATAGGCCCCAAAAATTAGCCCACATGGGTTTAACTGACAGCTATGAACGTAGTATTTGATGGCTGGAGGTACATTCGGCATTCACAGTATACAGAAATAAGTGTCGGCCTGCATAGGCCCCAAAAATTAGCCCACATGGGTTTAACTGACAGCTAAGAAAATAGTAGTTGATGGCTGGAGGTACATTAGGCATTCTCAGTATACAGAAGTAAGTGTCGGCCTGCATAGGCCCCAAAAATTAGCCCACATGGGTTTAACTGACAGCAAAGAATGTAGTATTTGATGGCTGGAGGTACATTAGGCATTCACAGTATACAGACGTAAGTGTCGGCCTGCATAGGCCCCAAAAATTAGCCCACATGGGTTTAACTGAAAGCTAAGAACGTAGTATTTGATGGCTGGAGGTACATTAGGCATTCACAGTATACAGAAGTAAGTGTCGGCCTGTATAGGCCCCAAAAATTAGCCCACATGGGTTTACCTGACAGCTAAGAACATAGTATTTGATGGCTGGAGGTACAGTAGGCATTCACAGTATACAGAAGTAAGTGTCGGCCTGCATAGGCCCCAAAAATTAGCCCACATGGGTTTAACTGACAGCTAAGAATGCTGTATTCTGTGGCTGAAGGTACATTAGGCATTCACAGGCTACAGAAGAAAGTGTCGGCCAGTATTGGTCCCAAAAATTAGCTCACATGGGTTTAACTGACAGCAAAGAACGTAGTATTTGATGGGTGGAGGTACATTAGGCATTCACACAGGATACAGAAGTAAGTGTCGGCCTGTATAGGCCCCAAAAATTAGCCCACATGGGTTTAACTGACAGCTAAGAACGTAGTATTTGATGGCTGGAGGTACATTAGGCATTCACACAGGATACAGAAGTAAGTGTCGGCCTGTATAGGCCCCAAAAATTAACCATTCAATGGACATGAAATGCCTTTTATGCCGCTGTATGTAGCGAAGCCAAGGACCAGGAATTGCTGTGGGTGGATGGCGGTCTGGCGGATATTTGTGGCCTGGCATGAGGAATTTCAATGCAAAATGTTCTACTGGTCACATGTGTTGAATTCCTCAGAGATCCATGCCTCATTCATTTTTATAAATGTGAGGTAGTCTACACTGTCATGAGCTAGGTGAGGGCGCTTATCGGACAAGATCCCCCTGCTGCACTGAACGTCCTTTCAGACAGGACACTGGACGGGGGGCAAGCCAACATTTCCATTGCAAATTGTGCAAGCTCTGGCCAGTGGTGAAGCCTGCCGACCCAGTAGTCCAGGGGTTCATCACTCCTCAGAGCGTCCACATCGGCCGTTAATGTAGTCGGACACCTGTCGGACACCTTTTTTTTACGCTCCAACATTTGGGCCACAGAAGCCTGTCTTTTTCCAGAACAGCGTGACGACAGCATCATGGAAGGTGGAGTGGAGGACAAATGTGAGGAGAGAGGAGAAGGAGAAGAGGCTGGACGGTGAGAGCCTGGAGTGTGGCTTTGTGGGTTCTGACGGTGTTGCTCCCACTGGGCTCGGTGATGGTATTTCAGGTGCCTTCTTAAGGCGGTTGTCCCTAAGTGAGTGTTGGGCTTACCGCGACTTATGCGTTGACTGCAAAGGATGCAGATGGCAACACTGTTGTCAGCAACGGACACATTAAAAAAGCCCACACTGCGGAGCCATGTGCCGGCGTCCTGGGAGCACCAGATGTGACTGCACATGGTTGATGGCTCGCTCCTGATACATTTGCAGTCTGCTTTGTACCTCTTGTGCAATGCAAGCTCTGCCTGCCTCTCCTCCCTATCTGCCGGTCCGTCAGTCCGCCAGTTCTACAAATAATTGGCTAGTAACTGTTGTCACTGTGTGTAGCACACTTAACACAGCAAAAGAGGCCAAATTTTTGCAGGACTAAAATACAATCTTAGAAAAGTATACTGTTAAATAACACCTCACTTCAATCTGTGGTATTGGGGGCCACAGGTTTATCACACCAGTTCTACAAATAATTGGCCAGTAACTGTTGTCACTGTGTGTAGCACGTTAACACAGCAAAAGAGTCCACATTTTTGCAGGACTAAAGTACAATCTTAGAAAAGTATACTGTTAAATAACACCTGACTTCAATCTGTGGTATTGGGGGGGCCACAGGTTTATTACAACAGTTCTACAAATAATTGGCCAGTAACTGTTGTCACTGTGTGTAGCACAGTTAACAGCAAGAGAGGCCAAACTTTTGCAGGACTAAAATACACTCTTAAATTATACCGTTAAATCAATATGTGGTATTGGGGGGCCACTGGTCTATCACACCACTTGTTCAAAAAATTGGCCAGTGAGTTTGGCACTGTGTGTACCAGACTTAACTCAGCAAAAGAGGCAATATTGTTGCAGGACACAAATACACTTGTAAAAGTATACTCAGATAACACCCCACTTCAATATGTGGTATTGGGGTGGCCACTGGTCTATCACACCAGTTGTTCAAAAAATTGGCCAGGGAGTTTGGCACTGTGTGTATCAGAGTTAACCCAGCAAAAGAGGCAATATTGTTGCAGGACACAAATACACTTATGAAAGTATACTCAGATAACACTCCGCTTCAATCTGTGGTATTGGAGGGCCACAGGTTTATTACAACAGTTCTACAAATAATTGGCCAGTAACTGTTGTCACTGTGTGTAGCACAGTTAACACAGCAACAGAGGCCAAGTTTTTGCAGGACTAAAATACACTCTTAGAAAATTATACTGTTAAATAACACCCCACTTCAATATGTGGTATTGGGGGGCCACTGGTCTATCACACCAGTTGTTCAAAAAATTGGCCAGTGAGTTTGGCACTGTGTGTACCAGACTTAACTCAGCAAAAGAGGCAATATTGTTGCAGGACACAAATACACTTGTAAAAGTATACTCAGATAACACCCCACTTCAATATGTGGTATTGGGGTGGCCACTGGTCTATCACACCAGTTGTTTAAAAAATTGGCCAGGGAGTTTGGCACTGTATGTATCAGAGTTAACCCAGCAAAAGAGGCAATATTGTTGCAGGACACAAATACACTTATGAAAGTATACTCAGATAACACCCCGCTTCAATCTGTGGTATTGGGGGGGCCACAGGTTTATTACAACAGTTCTACAAATAATTGGCCAGTAACTGTTGTCACTGTGTGTAGCACAGTTAACACAGCAACAGAGGCCACGTTTTTACAGAACTAAAATACACTCTTAGAAAATTATACTGTTAAATAACACCCCACTTCAATATGTGGTATTTGGGGGGCCACTGGTCTATCACACCAGTTGTTCAAAAAATTGGCCATTGAGTTTGGCACTGTGTGTACCAGACTTAACTCAGCAAAAGAGGCAATATTGTTGCAGGACACAAATACACTTGTAAAAGTATACTCAGATAACACCCCACTTCAATATGTGGTATTGGGGTGGCCACTGGTCTATCACACCAGTTGTTTAAAAAATTGGCCAGGGAGTTTGGCACTGTATGTATCAGAGTTAACCCAGCAAAAGAGGCAATATTGTTGCAGGACACAAATACACTTATGAAAGTATACTCAGATAACACCCCGCTTCAATCTGTGGTATTGGGGGGGCCACAGGTTTATTACAACAGTTCTACAAATAATTGGCCAGTAACTGTTGTCACTGTGTGTAGCACAGTTAACACAGCAACAGAGGCCAAGTTTTTGCAGGACTAAAATACACTCTTAGAAAATTATACTGTTAAATAACACCCCACTTCAATATGTGGTATTGGGGGGCCACTGGTCTATCACACCAGTTGTTCAAAAAATTGGCCAGTGAGTTTGGCACTGTGTGTACCAGACTTAACTCAGCAAAAGAGGCAATATTGTTGCAGGACACAAATACACTTGCAAAAGTATACTCAGATAACACCCCACTTCAATATGTGGTATTGGGGGGGCCATTGGTCTATCACACCAGTTATAATACATTATAAGTGCTTTTGTCACTGTTTGTAGTATTGCTGCAGCAACGCTCAGTCACCACACCTGTCACAATGCTGCACAGTGCACAATAATACTACTAATCCACTATAATATGCTTTCTACAAAGTATATTATACTGTGGATTACCCCCCCCCCCCTACATAGTGCACTGCACAGCAATACCAAAAAAATTGCAGCCCTTTAAATTACTTTTGTGGACATTAACAGAGCGATTTGTGTGACTGCTGCCGATCTCTAACTGCCCCTAAAGCACAGACTGGATACCTGTCCCTAACCTGAAAAGAGACTGGACCTATACCGAAATACCAGCCATGAAAAGGACTTTTGTGGACATTAACAGAGCAATTTGTTTGACTGCTGACGATCTCTAACTGCCCCTAAAGCACCGACTGGATACCTGCCCCTAACCTGAAAAGATACTAGTAGACCTATACTGAAATACCAGCCCTGAAAAGGACTTTTGTGGATCTTAACAGAGCTATTTGTGTCTGGCAATCTCTCCCTGATGCATACAGCTGACCTCTCCCTACGCTGACAAAAAGCAGAATGTGAAATGGCCGACAGCTCAGGTCTATTAATAGGGTAGGGGGCATGTCCATGTGCTGAAATTTTTTAATTGGCTGTCCCGTTCCACCTGATGGCTGTGTCATGGGTCAAAGTTCTCCCCAATGTAAACTTAATATGGCCGCCGCGAACAACGCCATGTGTTCGCAAATTTGGCGGGTAGCGAACAAGCAAAATTCGCCGTGAACCGACCGCCGGGCAAACCGCAAGGCCATCTCTAGTGGCCAATTGGAGTGAGAATGCCCCTGTGGTCAGCAGGACTAAAAATGCTCTGTTGGTCAGTGGGAGGTAGAATGGCCCAGTGTTAGCAGTCATTGAAAGGAAGATCACCCTTGTGGTCAGTGTGTGGAACAATGTCCTATTGCTCACTGAGGGAAAGCATGCCCAGGTAGCTAGAAGATTTCCTTAGTAGTCAGTGGGAAAAGAAATGCCTGGGCAGTCAACAAGAAGAAGAATGCCTTGGGGGTCAGTGGGAGAATGAATGTCCCAGTATAAGCAGTCAGTGGGAGGAAGAATGTCACAGTGTCAGCAGGGCAAAGAATGCCCTAGTGGTCAGAAGTCATTGGAAGGAAGATTGTCCTTCTGGTCAGTGTGAGGTAAAATGAAACGATGGACATTGAGAAGAACACCCCTGTGGTCGGCAGTATGAAGAATTCCCCAGTGATCAGTTAAAAGAAGAATAACTTGGAAGTCATTAGAAGGAAGAATGCCCCAGTGGTCAGCAGGACTAAGAATGCCCTATTGATCAGTGGAAGGAAGAATGCCCTGGTGGTCAGTGGAAGGAAGAATGCCCTGGTGGTCAGTGGAAGGAAAAATGCCCTGGTGGTCAGTGGGAGGAAGAATGCCCTGGTGGTCATTGGGAGGAAGAATGCACTGGCAGGCATTGAGGGGAAGAATCCAATGGCGGTCATACCAATTCTCTATGACATAATCCCACTGAAAAGTCAATAGAGGAAGCCATACTTCCCAATTCTCTGTGACATAATCCCACTGAAAAGCCTAGATAGGAAGACATACTTCCCAATTGTGTATCACATAATCCCACTGAAAAGCCTGGAGAGCAAGTCATTCTTTCCAATTCTCTGTGACATAATCCAACTAAAAAGCCAGGAGAGGAAGTCATACTTCCCAATTCTCTATGACATAATCGCACTGAAAAGCCAGGAGAGGAAGTCATACTTCCCAATTCTCTATGACATATTCCCACTGAAAAGCCAGAAGAGGAAGTCATACTTCCCAATTCTCTAAGACATAATCCTACTGAAAAGCCAGGAGAGAAGTCATACTTCCAATTTCTCTATGACATAATTGTACTAAAAAGCCAGGAGAGGAAGTCATGATTCCCAATTCTTTATGACATAATCCCACTGAAAAGCCTGAAGAGGAAGTCCAATTCCCAATTCTCTATCACATAATTCCAGTTAAAAACCAGAAGAGGAAGTCATACTTCCCAATTCACTATGACATAATCCCACTGAAAAGTCAGGAGAGAAAGGCATACTTCCCAATTCTCTATGACATAATCCCACTGAAAAGCAAGGAGAGGAAGTCATACTTCCCAATTCTCTATGACATAATCCTGCTGAAAAGCCTGGAGAGGAAGACATACTTCCTGATTCTCTATCACATAATCCCAGGAAACAGCCAGGAGAGGAAGTCAAACTTCCCAATTCTCTATGACATAACCCCACCGAAAAGCCAAGAGAGGAGGTCATACTTCCAAATTCTCTATGACATAATACTACTTAAAAGCATGGAGAGGAAATCATATTTCCCAATTCTCTATGACATAATCCCACTAAAAAGCCAGGAAAGGAAGTCATACTTCCCAATTCTCTATGACTTAATCCCATAAAAAAACCAGGAGAGGAAGTCATACTTCCAAATTCTCTGTGACATAATCCCACTGAAAAGCCAGGAAAAGAAGTCATACTTCCCAATTCACTATAACATAATCCCACTGAAAAGCCAGGAGAGGAAGTCATACTTCCCAATTCTCTATGACATAATCCCACTGAATAGTCAGAAGAGGAATTAATACTTCCCAATTCTCTATGACATAATCCTACTGAAAAGCCTGGAGAGGAAGTCATACTTCCCAATTCTCTATGACATAATCCCACTGAAAAGCCAGGAGAGGAAGTCATACCTCCCAATTATTTATGACATAATCCCACTAAAAAGCCAATGGAGGAGGTCATATTTCCCAATTCTTTATGACATAATCTCACTGAAAAGCCTGGAGAGGAAGTCATACTTCCAATTCTCTATGACATAATCCCACTGAAAAGTCAATAGAGGAAGTCATAGTTCCCAATTCTATATGACATGATCCTACTGAAAAGCCTCGAGAGGAAGACATACTTCCCAATTCTCTATGATATAATCCCACTGAAAAGCAAGGAGAGGAAATCATACTTCCCAACTCTCTATGGCATAATCCCACTGAAAAGCCAGACGAGGAAGTCATACTTCCCAATTCTCTATAACATAATCTCACTGAAAAGCTAGGAGATGAAGTCATACTTTCCAAATCTCTATAACTTATTCACATTGGAAAGCCAGAAGAGGAAGTCGTACTTCCCAATTCTCTGATATAATCCCACTGAAAAGTCAGGATAGGAAGTCATACTTCCCAATTCCCTATGACATATTCCCACTGAAAAGCCTAGAGAGGAAGACATACTTCCCAATTGTGTATCACATAATCCCACTGAAAAGCCAGAAGAGGAAGTCATACTTTCCAATTCTCTGTGACATAATCCAAATAAAAAGCAAGGAGAGGAAGTCATACTTCCCAATTCTCTGTGACATAATCCCACTGAAAAGCCAGGAGAGAAGTCATACTTCCAAATTCTCTATGACATAATCCCACTGAAAAGCCAGGAGAGGAGGTCATACCTCCCAATTTTCTGTGACAAAATCCCACTGAAAAGCCCGAAGAGGAAGTCCTACTTCCCAATTCACTATGACATAATCCCACTCAAAAGCCAGGAGAGAAAGTCATACTTCCCAATTCTCTATGACATAATCCCACAGAAAAGCAAGGAGAGGAATCATACTTCCCAATTCTCTATTACATAATCCTGCTGAAAAGCCTGGAGAGGAAGACATACTTCCCAATTCTCTATGACATAATCCCAGGAAACAAAGTCAAACTTCCCAATTCTCTATTACATAACCCCACCGAAAAGCCAAGAGAGGAGGTCATACTTCCAAATTCTCTATGACATAATACCACTTAAAACCATGGAGAGGAAGTCATACTTCCCAATTCTCTATGACATAATCCCACTGAAAAGCTAGGAGAATAAGTCATACTTCCCAATTCTCTATGACTTATTCCCACTGGAAAGCCAGGAGAGGAGCTCATACTTCCCAATTCTCTGATATAATCCCAGTGAAGAGCCAGGATAGGAAGTCATACTTCCCAATTCTCTATGACATAATCCCACTGAAAAGCCAGAAGAGGAAGTCATACCTCCCAATTCTCTATAACATAATCCCACTGAAAAGCTAGGAGATGAAGTCATACTTCCCAATTCTATATGACTTATTAAAACTGGAAAGCCAGGAGAGGAAGTCAGACTTCCCAATTCTGTGATATAATTCTACTGAAAAGCCAGGATAGGAAGTCATACTTCCCAATTCCCTATGACATAATCCCACTGAGAAGCCAGGAGAGGAAGTCATACTTCCCAATTCTCTATGACATAGACCCACTAGAAACCAAGGAGAAGAAGTCATATTTCCCAGTTCTCTATGACTTAATCCCACTGAAAATCCAGTAGAGGAAGTCATACTTCCAAATTCTCTGTGACATAACCCCACTGAAAAACCAGGAGAAGATGTCATATTTCCCAATTATCTATCACAGAATCCCATTGAAAAGCAAAGAGAGGAGGTCATACTTCCAAATTCTCTATGACATAATATCACTTAAAAGCATGGAGAGGAAGTGATACTTCCCAATTCTCTATGACATAATTCCACTAAAAAACCAGGAGAGGAAGGCATACTTCCCAATTCTCTATGACTTAATGCCACTGAAAAACCAGGAGAGGAAATTATACTTCCAAATTCTCTGTGACATAATCCCACTGAAAAGCCAGGAGAAGAAGTCATACTTCCCAATTCTCTATAACATAATCCCACTAAAAAGCAAGGAGAGGAAGTCATACTTCCCAATTCTCTATGATATAATCCCACTGAATAGCCAGGAGAGAGGAAGCCATACTTCCCAATTCTCTATGACATAATCCTACTGAAAAGCCTGGAGAAGAAGACATGCTTCCCAATTCTCTATGACATAATCCCCCTGAAAAGACAATAGAGGAAGTCATACTTCCAATTCTCTATGACATAATCCCACTGAAAAGACAATAGAGGAAGTCATACTTCCCAATTCTATATGACATAATACTACTGAAAAGCCTTGAGAGGAAGACATACTTCCCAATTCTCTATGATATAATCTCACTGAAAAGCCAGGAGAGGAAGTCATACTTCCCAATTCTCTATGATATAATCCCACTGAAAAACCAGAAGAGGAATTCATACTTCCGAATTCTCTATAACATAATCCCACTGAAAAACTAGGAGAGGAAGTCGTACTTCCCAATTCTCTGATATAATCCCACTGACAAGCCAGGATAGGAAGTTATATTTCCCAATTCTCTATGACTTAATCCCACTGAAAAACCAGGAGAAGAAGTCATACTTCCCAATTCTCTATGACATAATCCTACTGAAAAGCCAATAGAGGAAGTCATACTTCCCAATTCTCTATGACATAATCCTACTGAAAAGCCAATAGAGGAAGTAATACTTTGCAATTCTCTGTGACATAATCATACTGAAAAGCCTGGAGAGGAAGACATACTTCCCAATTCTCTATGACATAACCCCACTAAAAAGCCTGGAGAGAAAGTCATACTTCCCAATTCTCTATGACATAACCCCACTAAAAAGCCTGGAGAGGAAGTCATACTTCCCAATTCTCTATTACATAATCCAACTGAAAAGCCTAGAGAGGAAGACATACTTCCCAATTCTCTGTGACATAATACCACTTAAAAGCATGGAGAGGAAATCATATTTCCCAATTCTATATGACTTAATCCCCTAAAAAACCAGGAGAGGAAGTCATACTTCCCAATTCACTATAACATAATCCCACTGAAAAGCCTGGAGAAGAAGACATACTTCCCAATTCTCTATGATTTAATCCCACTGATGATCCAGGAGAGGAAGTCATACTTTCCAATTCTCTGTGACATAATCCCACTGAAAAGCCAGGAGAGGAAGCAGGGAATTCCTGGAGACAGGTCAGGCAGGTTGGAGAGTAGTGAGCGCTAGCGGCCAGCAGGGGTCACCGGTTGTGAGCGGCGGCTTGGGGGCGTGTCGGTGTGTCCATAAATCAGCGATTATTGCCCACCTGTACATTCCTCCCGGGACATGTGAGCCCGGTCCGGGAAAGTCCGCTCAGTGCTGGTCACTATGGCGAGTAGGGTCATGTCACAGCCCGCTCCCCTCCCCCGTCCATGGTGGTAATGACTAGTTGGATATCATAGTTCCCGGGACTAGCTGAGTCCGGTCACCATGCCCCTCCAGATGGAGCCGGCTGTGCAGATCGCCCCGCACTCCCTGGCTGTAGTCCTCAGTCACAGGAACTCCGCGGAGAGACCGTCCGAGGAGCGCCGGCTCCATAGACACCATGTGGGCTACGAGATCTTCGCCGACTTCAAAGCCGAGAACATGCAGCACTTCTGGAACAAGAGGGTGACAGCCGCCATAGCAGAGACCTTCTTCCTGGGATGGATCGATGAACATGTCCTTCTCATCCAAGGCAAGGAGGAACACCTCGGGGTGCTGAGAGAAGGATGGGTAAGGAGATCCCTCAAACCTCCCCCAGGATTCCACATCAAGTACCTAGGTAAGATCACTCACACCCATTGCACTGTCTATGGGGGCATTGATGGGGCAGATATGGATGGAGGAGAACACCCATCTCACTGTCTATGGGGGCATTGATGGGGCAGATATGGATGGAGAACACCCATCGCACTGTCTATGGGGGCATTGATGGGGCAGATATGGATGGAGAACACCCATTGCACTGTCTATGGGGGCATTGATGGGACAGATATAGATGGAGAACACCCATTGCACTGTGTATGGGGGCAGATATGGATGGAGAACACCCATTGCACTGTCTGTGGGGGCATTGATGGGGCAGATATGGATGGAGAACACCCATCTCGCTGTGTATATGGGGGCATTGATGGGGCAGATATGGATGGAGAACACCCATCTCGCTGTGTATGGGGGCATTGATGGGGCAGATATGGATGGAGAACACCCATCTCGCTGTGTATGGGGGCATTGATGGGGCAGACATGGATGGAGAACACCCATCTCGTTGTTTATGGGGGCATTGATGGGGCAGATATGGATGGAGAACACCCATCTCGCTGTGTATGGGGGCATTGATGGGGCAGATATGGATGGAGAACACCCATCTCGCTGTGTATATGGGGGCATTGATGGGGCAGATATGGATGGAGAACACCCATCACACTGTGTATGGGGGCATTGATGGGGCAGATATGGATGGAGAACACCCATCTCGCTGTGTATGAGGGCATTGATGGGGCAGATATGGATGGAGAACACCCATCTCGCTGTGTATGGGGGCATTGATGGGGCAGATATGGATGGAGAACACCCATCTCGTTGTTTATGGGGGCATTGATGGGGCAGATATGGATGGAGAACACCCATCTCACTGTCTATGGGGGCATTGATGGGGCAGATATGGATGGAGGAGAACACCCATCTCACTGTCTATGGGGGCATTGATGGGGCAGATATGGATGGAGAACACCCATCGCACTGTCTATGGGGGCATTGATGGGGCAGATATGGATGGAGAACACCCATTGCACTGTCTATGGGGGCATTGATGGGACAGATATAGATGGAGAACACCCATTGCACTGTGTATGGGGGCAGATATGGATGGAGAACACCCATTGCACTGTCTGTGGGGGCATTGATGGGGCAGATATGGATGGAGAACACCCATCTCGCTGTGTATATGGGGGCATTGATGGGGCAGATATGGATGGAGAACACCCATCTCGCTGTGTATAAGGGCATTGATGGGGCAGATATGGATGGAGAACACCCATCTCGCTGTGTATGGGGGCATTGATGGGGCAGATATGGATGGAGAACACCCATCTCGTTGTTTATGGGGGCATTGATGGGGCAGATATGGATGGAGAACACCCATCTCGTTGTGTATGGGGGCATTGATGGGGCAGATATGGATGGAGAACACCCATCTCGCTGTGTATGGGGGCATTGATGGGGCAGATATGGATGGAGAACACCCATCTCGCTGTGTATATGGGGGCATTGATGGGGCAGATATGGATGGAGAACACCCATCACGCTGTGTATATGGGGGCATTGATGGGGCAGATATGGATGGAGAACACCCATCACACTGTGTATGGGGGCATTGATGGGGCAGATATGGATGGAGAACACCCATCTCGCTGTGTATGAGGGCATTGATGGGGCAGATATGGATGGAGAACACCCATCTCGCTGTGTATGGGGGCATTGATGGGGCAGATATGGATGGAGAACACCCATCTCGTTGTTTATGGGGGCATTGATGGGGCAGATATGGATGGAGAACACCCGTCTCGCTGTGTATGGGGGCATTGATGGGGCAGATATGGATGGAGAACACCCATCTCGCTGTGTGTATGGGGGCATTGATGGGGCAGATATGGATGGAGAACACCCATCTCGCTGTGTATATGGGGGCATTGATGGGGCAGATATGGATGGAGAACACCCATCTCGCTGTGTATATGGGGGCATTGATGGGGCAGATATGGATGGAGAACACCCATCTCGCTGTGTATATGGGGGCATTGATGGGGCAGATATGGATGGAGAACACCCATCACACTGTGTATGGGGGCAGATATGGATGGAGAACACCCATCTCGTTGTTTATGGGGGCATTGATGGGGCAGATATGAATGACACCCATCTCGCTGTGTACGGGGGCATTGATGGGGTAGATATGGATGGAGAAGCAAAATACCCATCGCACTGTGACATTGCATGTCAATTCTGAAATACAAAGCTTGCATTCTTGTAGTGAAAGTGGAACTTTATTGAATTTTTTTTTTTTTTTGTGAACCAGCAGAATTTTAAATGCAGAAGGGACGTCGGGACGTACTATGTCTCTTCAGCATTAAAGTTTCTTTTATACCTGTCTACACTACACTGGGCTGCACATGCAGAAATTTGGCAATGCTAAGATGACTGGACTCTCATGCCTGGCCAATTAAAATGACCAGGGCGGGATAAACTCAAGTCCCTCTTTCTTTGCCGTGTAGGAATGATAACCTGCACCACTGAAGAAAGAGTGTTCCCAAAAGGAATCCCTACAAGTGATTAAATCAGCTCCTTACCAGCAGTGTTAATTCTGGCAGCAAATTTTGATGTAGTTATAGTCCTTTTGACTAAAATGCTATTTTAGTTTTAGTTGTATTTACTCATCTGAACTGTTTTAGTTTTAGTCATATTTTAGTCGACTAGAATCTCCAGTACATTTTAGTCGACTAAAATCTCATACATTTTTGTCAACTACAAATCGGGTTTAGGTAAATTGTAAGAGCCGGTTCACACTGGGGCGACCTGTCAGGCGACCTGGTCGCCTGACAGGTCGCCGTAGGTCGCTCTCCATAGAGAAGCTGTGGACCCATTCTAATAGGAGCGACACAAGACGCTCCGACTTAGAAAAAGGGTCCGGAGCTTCTTTGGGGCGACCCGGAGCGACCTGCATTGACTTCAATTATATGAAGTCCGTGCCGGCCGCTCCGAAGTCGCGGTGCGAGCTGCGCGCCGCGACTTCACAGGTCGCCCCAGTGTGAACGGGGTCTTATGCATTGTTTAAACATTTCTCTAGAATTTCCTAACAAATTATATACTCCTGTAATAAAAATCCAATTATATGTTATTATTTATGATAATAACTACAGACACAGATTTATCCATTGTGATAAATAACGTCTTTTATAAATAAAAAAAAAAAAAAAAAAGTTTCATAAACAAAAATATTGCTTTTTGACAAACAGAAGTGCAACTTTAAAATACAAAAAACTTTAAACTATTGGCTGTAATGTCATTGCACATATTACCTGAATATATTACCAGCATTAAATATTAAGGGAAAATATCAGAAAAGCATTTTTGTAATTTTTTCTCTTTTACCAGCTTAGTAAATGCCCCTTACTTATGCGGTGGTGTAATACATGTTTAATCACTTAAGGACCGAACCCACTTGTGCGGTTGGTGGGACAGGAGACCCGGGCAGAGCTGCGGGAGGGGGGGTGCGTCCCCTCCCGCTCGCTGGGGTAAGGATGGAGCAGCTCCTGAGCCACATCGGCCGTTACTGCCTGAAAACCAACCACCGGCTCTAAAAAATGGTACCAGGATGATGCCTCTAGCTGCAGGCATCACCCCGGTACATCCACTTATTGCAGCCAATGTAGGGCTGAGTCGATTTGCAGTAAGTGGTTAAACTTTAATGTGCTATTACAGGGTCTGGGTGGATGAATTGTGTTTAGAAATGGCCAGCAGAGTAGTATTAATTTTGATGTCAATTTTTAATTTAGTTTTAGTTTTAGTTATAGTCTTATGACTAAAATGCCATTTTAGTTTTAGTCGTATTTGAGTCATCTGAATTGTTATAGTTTTAGTTGTATTTTAGTCAACTAAAATTGTGTTAATTTAGTCGACTAAAACATTTTAGTCAACTAAATTAACACTGCTTACCAGCTGCTCTGATCCCACAAGGAGACTATCAGAGCCTAAAGCCCCGTACACACGATAAGAAAATCTGTAGGGAAAATTCGTACGACGACCGATCTGCCGATTTTCGGATTGTTAGTATGGTGCTTTCGACAGCCGACTCCGACTTTTCGGGCCGACAAAATCCTCATGTGCAGGCTAGAAGATTTTTGTCGTCCGTCAAAACAACGTCCGATTTTCGTCTCATTAGTACAGTTTTCAATGGAAAAAAATCTTAAGGGCAAGACTAGGCATGCTCAGAGACGAAAGAACACATACAAAGCAATCCAACACATGACATCACTTCTGAAGTAGAATTCTGTCGTATGGGAAAATTCGTATGAAAATAACCTCTTCACTTTCCGCATCAGACTAGCATTCCACAAACAGATGACAGATCGTTCGATAATCTGATCGTGTGTACGGGGCTTTAGGCCCCTTTCACACGGGCTTTCCGATCAGGTCCGCCTGTCAGTTTTTCAGGCAGACCTGATCGGATGCTCCATTCACCCCTATGGGTCAGCGGTTACATGTCTGCTGACACCTGGCGCTATCTGATCCGGTCCTGTCCATGAAATCCACATGGATGGAAACGCTATTTTCCATTTGTCTAGAGGATCGGATCAAGTGAATATGGACAGGCGAGGCACTCTGTTTTCATCCAATCTCCCATAGAGGAGAGCGGGGCTCTGACAGGTCTGTCTCAGCACAGTGAGCAGAGATGGACCTGTTATCTGCCTGCTTGGCAGGGATTGGCGGATCGATCCTGGCTGAGCAAAACAGTCCACCTGGTGGTAAGCTTGTGTGAAAGGACCCTTGCTGCCATAGATGGCTGAGCCGCTGTCCTCCTCCAGCCGCCTTTCTTCTTCTGCCTCTTCCTGGCCACTGGCCTGTAAGATTGCTTCTCTTTTCAGCCAATCAGGAAAGGGGTCTCACAACCCTCTTCCTGAATTTCTGGGAGGAGAGTCAGTGTGGCAATAGCGAATATTCATTCGCTATTGTCACACAACTGGGTGGGCTCAGGGCGCAGTGCTCTGCGCCCCGGGCCCACCCTTTTCTGAAGCCTATTAGAGCCTCTGGCTCTAATTATGTGCTTCAAAAAAAAAAAAAACCCCATTGGAAACCATGCGTCCGGCGCCCTGCTTGTAGATTACGGGGCCAGACGCATGGATGGGGGGGCGGCACCCCTGCGCCCTCAATGGATGGGCCGCCCCTGTTCCACAATCCCCTAAGCTAAGATAGACTCCAGGAAGTTAAAAGTACAAAGGAAAATCAGAGGAGAGAATTTTTTTTTCCCGCACATTTTATATGGTTTTCTTTTACACAGATATATCAATTTAGGATGAGTTCATATGTTTAATGTACTTTTATTGGGTTTCTTATGTTATTTATGAACTTATACCTAGCACAAGGACTTTTTTATTGTTTGGTTGGAGCAGTTTCCAGCTTACAGTTGTCCGGTAGACATGAATGGCTCGCACATTTGCATGCGGGTATACACCAGTACCTGCACGAACTTGCACATGCGTACAGAGGTAAAACCCAGAATGCAATCTGCGTACAGCCGCATAAGCCATTCATGTCGGGGGCAGCGGTAAGCAGCACCTGTGGCTGCAATGCAGGGAAATGCACCTCATCAGCCCCAGGTGGCTATGTGCATGAGCCCTAAACTGAATTGCATGGTGGCCTATTATTCAGACATAGACTAGCAACATGGCAACGCTGGAATTCATGAAATGCCTGCTGTAATGATTTCTACTCATTCCTCCCTTGGCCCCAGTCCTGTTGTATTGTTCTGCCGATTTACTGCTAACTTCCTTAAAGCCAAACCCCTGACAAAACTTTCTTTTGTTGTAGATAAGAGAGGAGAAGGATTAGGACTTCTGTCAGATATTGTTTTCTGGGTCCCCATGGAGAAAATTTTTTTTTTTCACTTCCTTGTCTCGAGGACACAGTATTTCAGGGACAGGATGTGAAGGGAAATCTCCTCAATGGAGACACAGAAGCACCAAAACCACTTATGAGTGTAGAAAGGTTTCAATCTCTCTGATGTTTTTATATTGTGTGTGTGTTTTCAGGTTACAGTGTCCAATATTCCCTTATTGTTATGGTGTCAGTGACCCCAATGAAAACTGGTCTAACCATTCCCTACTCCATTTAAGACAAAAATAAAAAAAAAAACATGTTGGTGGGAGTTGGACTTCATTATAACATGGTCTCAATCATTTACAGTGCCTTGAAAAAGTATTGATACCCCTTGAAATTTTCAACATTTTTGTTACTTAAAGCGGTTGTATACTCAGTAAAAAAATAGAAAAAAAACCCTGCAGAACAAAGGCATAATGAGCTAGTATGCATCGCATACTAGCTCATTATGAAATACCTTAAAACGAAGCCCCGACACGGTCGCCTGGACAACGCTAAGGGCGCTGTCATGTTGCCTTGGCGTCTCTTCCTGGTTCTGCGGCTCCGGCGCTGTGAGTGGCCGGAGCCGCGATGACGTCACTCCCGCGCATGTGCGCGGGACTTTCACTTTCTTGCAAGGGCCGGCAAGGAACTCTGAAGAGCGCATGCGCCGCTGAAGTCAGCAGCTGCATGCAGGGCGAATATCTCCTAAACCAGCGTGCATGTTTAGGATATATTAATTGTACCTACAGGTAAGCCTTATTATTGACTTACCTGTAGGTAAAAATCAAATAGCGGAGTATACTACCGCTTTAACCGAAAATGTATTTTATTGGGGTTTTATGTAATAGTCCAACACAAAGAGGCACATAATTGGGAAGTGGAAGGAAAATGATAAATGGTTTTCAAATTTTTTTTACAAATAAATATCTGAAAAGTGTGGCGTACATTTGTATTCACCCTCCTTTACTCTGATACTCCTAACTAAAATCTAGTGGAACCATTTGCCTTCAGAAGTCACCTAATTAGTAAATAGAGTCCACCTGAGTGTAATTTAATCCCTGTATAAATACATCTGTTCTGTGAAGCCCTCAGTGGTTTGTTAGAGAACCTTATGCCCCATACACACGTGCAGATTATCTGCAGACTTTTGTCTGCAGACTTACCTTTTCTATGTAGTGCAAGGGCCTGCCGGATTGCATACAAATTGAAAGTGTTTAGGTTTGACCTCATATTATATGGTTTTGGTAAGTCTGCAGACAAAAGTCTGCAGATAATCTGCACGTGTGTATGGGGCATTAGTGAACAAACTGCTCATGAAGTCCAAGGACCACACCAGGCCAGGAGTAAAGTTTAACCACTTTAGCCCCGAAGGATTTTCCTGCTTAACATCCAGGTCACTTTTTGCAACTTGGCACTGCACGACTTTAACTGACAATTGAGCGGTCATGCAACACCGTACCCAAATTAAATTTACGTTTTTTTTTTTTTTTTTTTTACACTGTTGGTGATCAAGGGGTTAAATGTGTGCCTCGTGCTTACTGACGTGTGTGGGGGGAGGGGATTGTGTGCCACAGACACAGATTGCAGGTTCAGCTATGCTGAATCCTATAATCTGTCCCTGCCTGTCACAGAGGAAATCCGCCTGCTTTGTTTACACAAGCGGGCAGATTTCCTCACTCTTTCCCGGCGATCGGGGAAGAGCGGCGGTGATCACCGCCTCTCCTCCCCTGGCCCGAATCCCGCTGTGACTGAATACAGCGAGAGTGAGCCTCCGGCGGCGCGCGCGTGCTGCCGAGAGGGGGAGGAATCCAGCGACATAAGTCTACGTTGCTGGACCCAGGACAGCCTCACTGCCACAGTAGTCTCCATGTGAGCGGTCGGCAAGCGGTTAAAGCAGTGTTCGCTTATAAAAACAATATCTCAAGCGTTTAACATCTCATGGAGCACTGTTCAATCCATCACCTGAAATGTAAAGAGTATGGCACAACTGCAAACCTACCAAGACATGGCTGTCCACCTAAACTGACAGGCCAAGTAAGAGAGCATTATTCAGAGAAGCAGCCAAGAGGCCCGTGGTAACTCTGGAGGAGCTACAGAGATGCACAGTTCAGGTGGGAGAATCTGTCCACAGGACAACTATTAATCGTGCACTCCACAAATCTGACCTTTATGGAAGAGGGGCAAGAAGAAACCCATTGTTGAAAGAAAGCCATAAGAAGTCCCATTTGCAGTTTGCGAGGAGCCATGCAGGGAACACAGCAAACATGTGGTTGAACTTTTTGGCCTAAAAGCAAAATGCTATGTGTGGTGGAAAACTAACACTGCACATCACCCTGAACACACCATCCCCACTGTGAAACATGGTGGCAGCATCATGTTTTGAGGATGCTTTTCTTCAGCAGGAACAGGGAAGCTAGTCGATGGGAAGATGGATGGAGCCAAATACAGGGCAATCTTAGAAGAAAGCCTGTTAGTTGTAAAAGACTTGGAACTGGGGCAGAGGTTCACCTTCCAGCAGGACAACGACCCTAAACATACAGCCAGAGCTACAATGCAAGGGTTTAGATCAAAGCATATTCCTGTGTTAGAATGGCCCAGTCAAAGTCCAGACCTAAACCAACTGAGAATCTGTGGCAAGACATAAAAATTGCTGTTCAGACGCTCTCCATCCAATCTGACAGAGCTTGAGATATTTTGTAATGAAAAATGGGCAAAAATGTCCCTCTCTAGATATACAAAGCTGGTAGAGACATCCCCAAAAAGACTTGCAGCTGTAATTGCAGGGAAAGGTGGATCTACAAAGTATTGACTCAGGGGGGCTGAATACAAATGCACGCCACGCTTTTCACATATTTATTTGTAAAACATTTGGAAAACCATTTATCATTTTCCTTCAACTTTGTGTCGGTCTATCACATAAAATCCCAATAAAATACACTTACGTTTTTGGTTGTAACATGAAAAAATTTGGAAAATTTCAAGGGGTATGAATACTTTTTCAAGGAACTTTATGTATTTTATGTTTATATAGCGCTAAACCCTTCTGCCATACTGAAATCAGCGCTGGACTACTAAGGGCTCATTCACACATGCAATGCGTGTCCTGCCGCTAGTGTGCATTGTGTAGGGACAGTGTCATACATTGTTACAATACATCATACTGTTTACTTTTCTTTCTTTTTTTTTTTTTTTCTCAAATTTTTTTGAATGACATTTTAACTCCTTGTTGCATTGTGTGCTGTATTAAAAATGAATCTTGTCCTACTTCAGCATACACCAATGCTGCACAGCCCAATGGGCCCTGTGTGAACCAGCCCTAAAGGTGCTTACAGCTGTAGGCCTCATTCACACATGTGCTTAGGCCCATAGTCCATGAATAGATTGTGTTTATGCGGCTTGAGCTGCCAGATGCTGTGTGCAGTAAGCCTATTAAAGTCTATGTGGATGCACTGTTTGCACGGACACAGCTGGTTGTCCCAATATGACAGGTTTGTGGGCCCAGAACTCACACTATGCCTATAAACACACGGCGCGTTCACGGACTATAGGTCTCTATGCCCCATGTGAATGAGGCCCTCTATTGCTTCCATGTATGTATGGCCTTCTTCCCATGGGGGGTACTAAAGCCTGTAGAGGGCTGTGTTTACCAGCACAAGGATGCACGGGTGTTCCCTGCATCCCCACGCAGGCAGTGAATTCCTGTGCATCCCTGTGTGGGTAAATATGGCCCTCCACGGATGTTTGCCTTTGCCCCTTGTGAGTGAGGCCTATGTGTACATGCCACCTCCCTTCCAACAATTATATTTCTATTATGTGGATGGAGAGTAGAGTATCCAGACACATCACAGCATCTTCAACACACGCAAGCATGCTGCATTTTATCACCTGTCTGGTGTAACATTAAAAAACCCTACCCCGTGAAAATTCCCTACCCTCATCACTTCCTGTGCATGTACTTCATGCATCAGCTGAGCCGCTTCCCAGTGCGCATGCTCAGGCAGTAAATGATCGGCTCACAGCGGAAGTGACGAGGGTAGGGAATTTTCACGCGGTAGGGTTTTTTAATGTTACAACGGCTTCCCGTGAAATAACCCTACCCTCGTTCCCAGTGCTTAAAGCGTTGGGTTAGCAAATGATGTCGGCTTCCCGTGAAAATACCCTACCCTCGTCCCCCGGCGGGTCGAAGAAAATGTAAAAGTGTCTCCTAATGGAGGAAAATGAGGGTAGGGTATTTTGACGGGAAGCCACCGCTTTAAGGACTGGGAAGGAGGGTAGGGTTTTTTCATGGAAGCCGAGATCATTTACAGTGCGCGCATGCGCACTGGGAAGCGGCTCGGCTGATGCCCGACGTACCCTCACCGGAAGTGACGAGGGTAGGGTTTTTTAACGGAACACCAGTGTAACGTTAGAAAACCATACCTCGTGAAAATTCCATACCCACGTCACTTCCTGGCAGAAACGTAATGGAACAGCTGAGCAGCGTAGCAGTGCGCATGCTCACAGCTCCAGATACGTCATTGAACAGCTGGAGGAGCTTAGCATTGCGCATGCTCGGAGGGTAGGGAATTGTCACGGTAGTGTGTTCTAACGTTACACCGCATCAGCTGTTGCGGCGGTTACATTAAAACATCTCGGCTGCAACATGATCATCTCCGCTCCTACCCCTGACACTTCCCTGATCTTGGCTACTAAATTTAAAAGCGGCAGCGGATGTATGAAATCTAAATGACGGAGATCACGGCTCCGTGATTTATATTTTCATAGTCCCGCCGCTGATTTTACATTTAGTAGCCAAGATCAGGGAAGTGACAAGGGGTATTCATGTTGCAGCTGAGATATTTTAATGTAACCGCCGCAACAGCTGATGCGGTGTAACGTTAGAACACACTACCGTGACAATTCCCTACCCTCCGAGCCGAGCATGCGCACTAGAAAGCTCCTCAGCTGTTCCATGACGTAGGTGCACCGGAAGTGACGAGGGTAGGAAATTTTCACGGGTATGGTTTTTTCACGGAACGCCGGCATTATACTTATTCAGTGTTCTGCAACTGTTTGTATGTGCTTTATGTTACAGGGAGTTACATTTTTAAATATTAGTCCTATATAATAGGTGTTCTTGCAAGTGGAGCTCTATCCATTGAATGGAGAAGGGTTAGAAAATCTGTCATCAGAGATTTTTCTGTGACTAAAGCTTTCTGTTTTGATGCTGCAACAAGCTGTCCAAGGAAATTTCACAATGTGAGAGGAAAATCCAGCTGAAACAGCGTCAACACCCGTTTACACCCTCCTACCTCCAATCTGATTCGGTCCACTAAAAAATTCAGATTCAGATTCGGTCCACTAAAAAATTCAAAAGGGGCATTTTTGGATTAGGAGCAGTGGCAGAGGTATGACAGAATTCTGCTGAAAGAGACGTTATTTCTGGCTAGGAAAGCTTTAGCACTCAAGTGGATTCAACCCATTCTTGTATCTGTTCGTACATGGATAAAAATGGTGAATCAAATTCTGCCATATGAGTACTTGTGTTTGAACATAGGGGTTGCCCCAAGAAATATAAAGTATGGGATATGTGGTGTTCATCTACTTACAATTTCCAGCGACTAACCACTCTCAATCTATATGTTTTGTTTGCCTCAGGGATAAAGAATGGTACTTACCAGACCTGGGTTCACTTATTGCTGTTTTTTTTGAACCCTAGAGAACAGTCATACATTACTTTGTTGTTTAGTGGTCCAAATGCGGTTACCTATGTATCTTCAATGATGGGATTCATATATTTTAAATGTTACTCTATTGCGCTTTTCCACTGCATGGAACCGAACGGTTCGGCTCGCTTTTGCGCCTTTTCACTGCATTGTACCGCATGGTACGGTGTTGGAACGGTTCGGTACGGTACGGCGGCGCTTTTCCACTACATGGAACCGAACGGTATGGCTCGCTTAAACGGTACCACCTCGGGTGTGGTTCCAAGAGGGCCGTACCGGTATCATATCCCACAATCCTTTGCATGCAGCCTTGACTGTTTGTCACTACTAGCCACTGATTGGTCAGAGAATCGTTGTTATCCCACCCACTTACCATTAGTGGAAAAGCAAACCGTACCGAACCATTCCAACACCATACCATGCAGTGGAAAACCAAACCGAGCCAAGCAGGGCCGAGTTGAGCCGAGCCGGTACTTGCAGTGGAAAAGTGTCATATGTGATGTGGTGCTCCATGTTGAGCATTATTTTTTAAAAGTTAATGTAACACATATTCGTCAATAAAAAGAGTTAAAAAAAAAACAAAAACAAATTCAGAAGGCGATCCGTCCCCCTCCATCCAGGCAGATCAGATCAGAGGGCAGTCATATGTAAATGGACAGCCAGTCCATTTACATCCGGCCGCCCATAGAGCAGAGCGGGTTCTGTCCGTGTCCACTCTGCATAAACTGAGTGGACACGCACCTGTCATCCGCCTGCTCCTCTCGGCAGAGTCAGTTCCTTAAGACCGCCCACCGCACATTTACTGCGGCAGGCAGCCGCTCCTGGGCAAACCGACGTAGTATTACGTAGCTCACTCAGGAGACTCTAGGGGGCAAGCGCACGCCGCCGGAGGCGCACTCCCGCCCCCGTTCGTCAGCCGGGGAGCCAGTGCGTGTGACAGGTGACTCCGATGGCTGCCGGCCACTCGCGATCTTACCCCCACTGACAGAGAAGGATAGACGGCTGATGTAAACGCAGCCGTCTGTCATTCTCTCTGAAGTGATCACAGAGGCTATGTGATCCTGCTATATCGGATCGCATGTCTCTGTAATTACTTCACAAGCCATGCCTCCTGACAGTTAGAATCACGCCCCTAGGGACACATTTAACCCCTTGATCACCCATACTGTTAACCCCTTCCCTGCCAGTGTCCTTTTTACAGTAACAGTGCATATTTTTAGCACTGATTACTGTAGTAATGTCACTGGTACCCCCAAAAGTGTCAAATGTCAGTTTGGGGTCCGATCTGTCCACCGCAAAAAACAATAAAAATGACAAATCTTTCCTGTAGTTAGTAAAATAACTTTTGCGCAAACCAATCAAAATACGCTTATTGCTATTATTTTTTTTTTTTTACCAAAAATATGTAGCAGAAAATAAATTAGCCTAAAATGTTAAAAAAAATTAGATTTTTTACATTTTTATCCTTTTTTTTTTTTTTTTTTTTTTTTTTTTTTTTTTTTTTTTTTTTTTTTTAGAATTTCATATAAAAGAATGTGAAAAATATTGTTATTTTTTCAAGATTGTCACTCTTTTTTTTTTTTGTTTATAGTGCAAAAAATAAAAATCGCACAGGTGATCAAATACCACCAAAAGAAAGCTCTAGTTGTGGGGAAAATAGGACGTCAATTTCGTTTGGGTACAGCATCGCACGACCACGCAATTGTCCGTTTAAATCATGCAGTGACGAGTCGCAAAATAGGGCCTGGTCATTGAGCAGCCAAATCCTTCGGGGCTAAAGTGGTTAAATGCTTTCTCCTCACTTTTGATAAGTCATCAGAACGAGGCATACTGAATCCCCTTTACAAGACCAGAAGCGGCAGTGAAATCTTAAAAAGATTGTGTTTAGGAAAAAAACATTTGGCTAAAATTCCATATAACGAGATCACTGGAGACGTATATAACGTCTGGAGTACCCAACCTATTGGCAGAAAAACATACACACAGCCCAGGTCTTTTTTTTTTTTTTTTTTTCCAGTTTACATTATTTTAATTTTAGACGCCAACAAACATGGTTTTCTGAGCAGGATTGTTTGCACAAAGCTTATCTCCAGCATAAAGCCTGCATTGTAGTAGTACTATCTGTTTCATCGACTTGTATCTGCTCATGTTTTATTGGGACAGTGCTGGTGTGACTATTGGGTTTCATTGCCTTCCTGATCTAAGCATATTATGTGTGCTCTGTCATTATAAATCAGTGTACACCTTTTGTAAAGAACAAATGACTTGGCATGGACCCCTGGGTTTCATCAGATTAGGGAGCAGATTCGGTTTCATCAGCCCTGAGGGTCTTGAACACCAAGAACAGGTGATGGTTTCTATGTAGGCCCAGTGGAAGCACCTGAGATGGTGACCCATCTTTGATTTGTGTGGTCAATGGTGATCTCTGATCTAACCAATCCATCTTCTACAGGATCAGACCTAGTAAAGCTTGTTAAATCTACCTGTCATTTCAAAGCACTGTACCTGAAATGTGATCATACTTGACATAGGTATCGTGTCTATTTAGTTGACTAGACTAGTTTGATCTACTATTTTTGGTGACAGGTAACTTTATTGTTGCCTGGGGGCAGGTATAATTTGCAATTAGTCATGTTAGTTTTTGCATTAACACTGGTTGCATCTTGTTTTACGTGTGTTTTTTAAAATAAGGTGTGTATTGTCTATTGTTATCAGTCCACCTTTGTGAACATGTCTCATGTTGCATTCATATTTAGGGTGCAACATTAAACATAGTCATGATCCCCTACTCCCCTCCCTCACCCTTTACTTACCTAAATTGAGGGGTGCTTCTCCCTGGAACATCCTCCTTTTTTTTTTTTTTTTTTTTCTTTTAATTTACAGGGATCGTCTGTAAAATTAATACTACAATTCCCATCTGCCATGATGGGCACTTATAAATGTCAATGGAGCACGGCCTGCACTTGAAATTCAACATTTTTTCCTATATATATATATATATATATATATATATATATATATATATATATATATTAGGGATGCACCGAAATGAAATTCTTGGCCGAACCCGAATAATAATGAAATGCTTGGCCGAAGGCCGAATACCGAACGCGGTGTTTCGCATTTTTTCCATTTATTTTGCCAATTTTTAGGGGGCACGCTGATGGCCACATTTTATGTTAGGGGGCACTCTGATGGGCAAAACATTTAAATCAGCGTTGCTCTTAACATAAAATATGCCCATTAGCGTGCCCCTTAACATAAAATATGCTCATCAGCATGTCCCTTAGCATAAAATAAGGGGCACGATGATGGCCACATTTTATGTCAAGGGAGCACTCTGTTGGGCACATTTTTTTTTCTTTTTTTTTTTTTAAGGGGCACTTTATAGGGCACTCTAATGAGCATGGCAAGTGGCAACATATGGCAAAATATGCCAGTCTGCACACTAATGCTTGTGCAGCTACCGTATTCTCCCCCAAATGTGCTCCACATACCTGAACTGCAGCCAGGTCGGAGCCAAAAGCCGCGAACAGAAGGGCGGGGCGTGCACATAGTGTCACACTCGCTGGACCTAGTGTAAAGGAGCCGCAGTCAGGAGCAGGGGGCGGGACGCGTGCGTGACGTCACACCCCCTACTCGCGGCCGGACAGGACACCGGCGTCGTGTGAGCAGGGAGCCGCAATGAGGAAGGGGACTGAAGGACTCCTAGGTAGCGGGCTCGCGGTCCGGGCGGAAGCATCGCGCGGGCTGCCATTTAGTGACCGCCGCTGACATTATTCGGCACAAATTTATTCGGCCTTTTTACTTATTCGGCTGAACACCGAAAGTGCTATTTTTTCTATTTTCGGCCGAATAATGTTCGGCCGCCGAACATTCGGTGCATCCCTAATAAATATATATATATAATGTCTGTACCTCCATATGGGCCCTGAGCTGGGCTGGGGGAAGAGTCTTTAGGAGCCTCTACATAGCACCTGCGAAACAATGGTCATGTTTGCAATGTTCTGCAGTATTCGATGGAAAAACTTATTACTGTAAATCAGGCATGTCCAACCTGCGGCCCGGGGGCCCCCTGACAATTTATTTTTTTTGCTGGGGAGGAAGGAAGTCGAGTCAGGGGCACGGCCACGGCGGCTTCAAACTAACTAAGCAGAGGCTGCCTCGGAGGAGATCATCCACTAGTTGTGTTAAATTAGTGCTGGTTCTGGGGGCGCGGCGCGGGAAGGGCGCAGCGGCATTTTATTACTTGTATACCATAACTATAGTATATATTTTATATGCGGCCCGAGAAAATTTCTCTACACTCAATGTGGCCCAGAGAAGCCAAAAGGTTGGACACCCATGCTGTAAATGCAAATTTAGTTTTTTAATATTCCTAATGTGAGTGCATTTTATAAAAATAAAATAGCTTTATGCCTTTAAAGTGTTTGAAAACCCTAAAAATGAAGTTTTGGTCTGTGAAATATACCATTGAAGTGTTGGCTATATTTGTTCAATAAGTCTAAAACAAATGCATGTTGATCAGGTTAGAAATTCAGAGCTGTCTTGTGCACACTGTTATCTCAAGGAGCCTAATTAGCCTTCCTAGATCTTATCTTGGGACTCTAGAATCATTGGTGCCTATGTTGTGGGGATGGGAGCGTGGATAGGTTTGCATAGTTCAGCAAAATACAATTAGGCAACTGTTAAAAAACTGGGCATGGCTGACACCACTGTCCACAAAAGTCCAGAGAGGACATAAAAGCTGAGTGCATATCTGGTGGAGCATTGCTAATACCCAATCTTGCATATCATTTTATAGGACCGAAAGGCCTTTGCTTGTGTTTGGCATTGGATAAACTTCTAGTCTTAAATAGCCACACTTACTTTTCAATGTGGTTACTATAGAAAATGGATCCTCTCATCATGAGTTTCAGTTAATAAACTACAGTCATTTTTACATACTTACTAAATTAATCCAATGCTTGAAACAGACTTCAGCTTCATATTATATTGCATTCAAATAGTAAAATAGTGCCAAAACCACTTAAAAGTGATAGTAAAGTGAAATTGTACCAAGATATAGGATAAATGCTACCCCACGAGCTATGTTGTTTGGGATCCAGCCTAGTCCTTGTTCTCATCCTGATCTGGCTTGGCAGTTTGAGAAGTTTTCAAGCTTTGGCACTATTCTATAGTAAAATAGTGCCAAAACCACCTAAAAGTGATAGTAAAGTGAAATTGTACCAAGATATAGAATAAATGCTACCCCAGGAGCTATGTTGTATTTTGTTTGGGATCCAGCCTAGTCCTTGTTCTCATCCTAATCTGGCTTGGCAGTTTGAGAAGTTTTCAAGCTTGGGTGTCTTGAGGGCCCAGGATTCTCTCAAGTTTTGGATTTCTCTAACCAGCCGATGGTGAATTAAATTCGTTTGGTGGTGTTTTAAATAAATTGGCATCAATTTGCATAGGGATATAGTCTGTTTTTATGTAAATTGGCATCAGTTTTCCCAGAAACATGGGTTGTATCTGGCCCTTGTGAAGCAATAAAAGCCACTCCTAGAAATTAACTCCCGGTCTTTGAAAGAGCATGAACAATGGAAGTCATGGGGATAATGGACAGATCTCCATGTAGCAGGGAGTGTCGGGTGTATAAATGCAATAATTCAATAAATGTCGGACTATTTCCTAGCCCAACACCCTGCAAGAACAAAGGGTGGGGTGGGGGGGGGGGGTTGCATTGAATTGGAGAAAGTGAAAACCTGCAGGAATTTCTAGCCTTTTTTTAAAATTTATTCTGTAGTAATTTAGTTTGTATCAGGAGTAAAAAAACTAAATATGAGCATGTTGCTGCCCATATGGGGTTGCCTAATTGTACCTCTTTTGTAAGAGAACTTCCCCTACCTGTGTCAATGGATCCTCCGAAAAGGACTGGGTAAGGGCAGAGAAGATGCCCCTTCCCGTGTTCCATAAGTGACATCACCACCAGCTTGTCAGGTTGAGGAGGGGGTCATGTTTTTAAGCTTTTACAGATCAAGCTGTTCATGAAGTGATGGAACAAATTTACAAGTAATAATCTATAATTAACAAAAGAGAAAAAAGCTACACCACTTTTTTCAATATATAATAAATTTTGTATTTGGCGTTACTTATTTTATCAGTGTTGGATAAAATTTGCTAAAGCATGTCCAATTCATACTACAGTTTGACAGGTTAATTGCATTTATTAATTGTATTATGGTGATGGAATGTGTTTCTTGCATCATGCGTTTATTGCAAAGCTCAACAAAAGAACCCTGCTCGTTGTCAGCCAAATAAAGAGACTTTGCTGGATGCCTTATTGATGCTATCAGCAGACATAGCTGAACAAGTTGGTGCTAGCTGTCCTGTACGCTTATTCATCTATTTATGTAATAATATACGATTGTCTTTTTAAACAATGTTTTAACAATGTTCCCATTAGGTGTCATTTACACGGTGTACAATGTGGTAGCCATGTTTGGCTGCACAAATGTGTGCAGATGTGCGTTTGGGGCCATGCACCCACACCCGCACACGGTTGTGTCCATGCAACCGTAAAGTCCCAATCAACAGGAATGGGACTGCCTGCATGGGGATGCATGGGATACCTGTGCTAAAAAAACACGGCCCTTGCACAGGTGTACACTGTAGTACACCCATGTGAATGAGGCCTTAAAGTGGAGTTCCACCCTATTTTTATACTTACCTCCATCTTCTCGCTCCGGGTCACCTGAAAAAGAAATGGATAATCGCATATTTATTTTTTTTTTACTTACCTCGTAGCGAAGAAAATATACTTACCTTACTTCCTTCTTCCTCCTTCCTCGGCCGCGGCCCGTCGTCACTTCCTGGCTCTGCAATGATTCCTGGGAGCTGGACGTCATAGCTCCCAGGAATCATTGCGCCTGCACCGGCCCCGACGTCAGTTCCGGGTCGCGCGCGTCATCCCCTTCTAAACAGCTTCTGGGCATGCCCAGAAGCTGTGGAGGGGTGACGCGCGCGACCCGGAAGTGACGTCGGGGCCGGCGCAGAGCATCGTGGGACCACAGAAGGCGGAAGAAGACGCCGAAGAGGACGCGCTGGCTTCAAGCTGCCCACATCTGAGATGGCAGCGCTGGACAAGACGTTTGCAAGGTAAGTATTTCGTCTTGCAGGTAAGTGCAACCCGGGACAGATCAGAGGCTAGCCATTGTGGAATGCACTAGCCCTGACTGTCCCGGGGGTATTAAAAAAAAAAAAAACAAATCCAGGGTGGAACTCCGCTTTAAGGGCCGTACACACTTGACGAAAATCGGACGAAATATCCTCCGATTTTTCTCTGTTTTCTCAGCGTTCATTACCGTTTTTAGTCGACAGTGCATAAATGTTCACGAAATTTCTCGTCCGATTTTTCTTTTTTTT
>NC_138768.1:716280682-716473182 GCF_965119305.1 Pelophylax lessonae
TAAAGTAGACTTGATGGGGAACTAATTTCTTAGGTCCCCATTAGGCTTCGCCTACCCCAGTAAAAAAAAACAAAAAAAAACTTCCTGGCTATGGCTGGGGATGGAAGATGGGGAGGGAGTGAATAGACAAAGGAGAGTCCAGTGTGGACAATCCTTCCTCCCTTCCTTCGGAGGAAAGCACCAACACTTTTTTTTTTTTTTTTTTTTTTGGTTCTGCGCACCGAAGGAATGCCAAAGTTTGTCTATGACACCCTTTATTAGTTCCCTCTTTGCAAAGTGCCCCCTGACCCACTGCTACACTCCTTGCCTGTGCTCCCTGCTTCTTTTCTCTGTCAAAGCCAGCAACCATACCTGATTCCTCCGGTTATAGTAAAACATGTGACCTCCTTCCATGGCAGTGCTTAGGTATTTCTGAATGGTATCCCAACATACCTTCCCAACACACTTGTGTTGCCATGCACCTTGCTGCCGTTGCATGTTGGTGTTTTAGGCAGCTTATCCAAATTATTGGGATGTCTTAATGCAATGCACATTACTTGGGGCATTAACTTATGTGTTATCACACATGCATTGACGTAATGCAAAACCGTGTGAACAGGCTCTCAGCGTTTGACCCCCGCCAACACTGGTGATCTTCGTGCCAAATGCCCCAAAGGAAAGGTTAAAAATGGTATCCTGCGCACTTAACGGAAGGAGTATACAGAGGAAAAATGGCAAAGGGGGGGGGGGGGGTGTGTAACCCTCAAGGGACCTACCAACCACTTACTTTCAACTATAATATACATAAAGTCAGCAACCCACAACAAATCTGATGCAAAATTTGAACTTGTATGAAAGATATAGTACAAAGTTTTAAAGAATACAAGGTATTGGCCATTTATGTAGCAGTACAAAATACAGTATACATAAAGATGCATATCATGCACCATCCAAATAAGCAGCACATCAGAGTTTAGAAAATGGCCGATGGTGAGAGCTCCAGAGACTGTCATTTTGGGGGTTGCCAGAACCCTTGCTTAGAGGGGTTGTAATGGCAGAAGTTTTTTTTTTAATCTTAATGCAATTTATGTGCAGCAGCCCCCCTAATATTTACCTGAGCCCCATCTCTAGCCAGCGATGTCCAGGAGTCCCTCAGCCGTCCGGGACTCTCCCTCCTGATTGGCTGAGACACAGCAGTGGCGCTGTTGTCAATCAAAGTTAGTTAGCCAAATTGCAGCTCCGTGTCTGAATGAACACACGCAGCTCGGCTTGGGTGCCCCCCATGCTTGCTGTGGGGGCACTCAACAGGAGGGAGGAGCCAGGAGCAGTGAAGAGGGACCCGAGAAGAGGAGGACCTGGGCTGCTCTGTGCAAATCTACTGCACAGTGCAGGTAAGTATATAACATGTTTGTTTTAAAAAAAAAAAAATAGGAAAAAACACAATTTACAATGACTTTAAGGTAGACCACTGGCAAAATGTGTATCAGTGGGTTGGTTTGGGGCGCCCTTTGCAAAGACACTATCCCTTTGCTGTAATTGAGACTGCTGACAATGTCTCTTTAAAGGAAACCAATACTGAGGGAAATACGCAGGTTACCATTGCTGACCTCCTTTTGAAAATGTCAGTTGCTTGGTCTAAATACTTTGTCACTGATCTGGAACAAGGATAAAACATACAGGTGTAAATGGAAGCCAAAAACATATTCAAAAGTAACGTTGGGCAAGCCCAGGTATTTTCTTAGTGTAAGTCTCCTTTAAGATACACTCTTTGTAGTTAGTGTGTGAAAGGTCTGCAAATTGGTCTTTGTCTGGAGCAAATGATCTGTCAATTCACTGAGTGTAATTGGATTTACCATCACAAAACGTAGACTGCATAAACATCCACCACGTACTTCGTTGTCTCAGACCATTGTTCCGTAGGGATTCGTGATTCTTTTACATGAAAGCCACAACTTGAAGCAACAGGAAAGACAAAATGAAAAAAGTGTTCAACCTAGTGAAAAAACCAGCACCCAGCTAGCTTTGATTCTAAAAGTGTATTTAACCATTTCTTTACCAGGCCATTTCTGGCACTCCGCTCCTACTTGTAAAAATCATCATTTATTTTGCTAGAAAATTACTCGGAACCCCCAAACATATTTTAAAGTGCCCCCGTCCCTGCGTACTCGCGTGCAAAAGTGCGGCGTTTAATCCATACATGTGAGGTATCGCCGCAAACGTTAGAGCGAGAGCAACAATTCTAGCCTGAGACCTCCACTTTAACTCCAATTTGGTAACCTATAAAAAAAATTTAAGTATCGAAGTTTGGCGTCATTCCACGGGTGTGCGCAGTTTTAAAGCGTGACAGGTTAGGTATCTATTTACTTAGCGTAACATCATTTTTCACATTATACGAAAAAAGTTGCGCTAACTTTAGTGTTTTGCTTTTTTTTTTAATTTCTATTACAAGGAATGTAAACATCCCTTGTAATAGGAATAGTGCATCACAGGTTCTCTTTATGGAGAGACCTGGGGCCAATAAGACCTCAGATCTCTCCTACAGGCTATAAAGCTTGAAATAAAAAAATAAAAAACGATCTTGGCTATGCAGCCGAGATCAGGGCAGTATTGACCACTGCCCGGCCGGGCGTGGCGTCATCACGCTGCGCCCAGGCCTCCAAGAGTCCTAGAGACTGCAGGGGACCATCTGGTCCTTGGCTGCCTCTATGGTGTACTTCCACCGGCGGCCGATTCCTTCTCTCCAATCGCTCGGGCGAGCCCATAGACGCATCGGAGGGCAGCGGGAGATGTTCCCTCCCACCGCCTGTAAGAACAATCAAGCGCTATGATTGTTCTTAAGGTGCAGGTAATCGCCGGCTGAAAAAAATATCTGAATGATGCCTGCAGCTGTAGATATCCCCACCTAAAGCCGTGGACATCATATGACGTCCAGCGGTAAGGAAGTGGATAAAGGAAGCACACATATAATCCCCAGGGTCATTATTGGTCCGGCTGCTGCCTGGGAACTGTCCAATTGTCACAGAAGGTAACCCAGTTCACCTCCATCACTGAAAACTAATTCTGGATTAATGATTTTTGGTTCGTAGTTAAGCACAGATCATTGTGGTACTGCTTGTTATAGAATTGCACATTCTTAAACTGCCAACACAAGTTCCAGTCTCCTTTAGATCCACAACTATATAGTTCCAGGACTTGCCCAACAGGATATAAATTGTATTGATTGTTTGAGATTTTAAAGAGGTTGTAAACCCACCTCACAAACTTTTACCTATAGGTAAGCCTATATTAAGGCTTACCTATAGGTGCTATAAATATCTCCCAAACTTGCACCGTTTAGGAGATATTTAGAGTGCATACTGCCAATGACGTCATCGGCGCATGCGCTCTGAAGGAACGGCCACCCGTGCCGTTCCTTCAGAGCTGAGTGCCGTGAACGGCGGCTCCCGCGCGCAGGCGCGGGAGTGATGTAATCGTGCCTCCGGCCAATCAGATGGCCGGAGGACGCGAACCCAGAAGTAGGACGGCCAGACATGTCGGCCGTCCTGTCGCTGAGCGGGCGGCACGGCGGGGGCTTCGTTTTTAAGGCAAGTACTTCATAATGAGCTAGTATGCGAAGCATACTAGCTCATTATGCCTTTCTCTTTACAGGGCTTTTTTTTCTCGTTTTTTTTTTTTTAGGGACTTTTCTTCCTCCTTTAAAGTGGTTCTAAAGTTTAAGCATTCCTTGCATAAAGGTAAAAAATGTTTAGGCATCAGCCCCCCCCCCCCTTCCCTCTTTCTACTTACCTGAGCCCTTGTTTGATCCAGCACCATGTACATCTGCAGCTCCTTTCTTTCCTCCCTTCCAGGTCTTGCTGTTTTTTGCTGGGGCATCGGGAGCCATTGGCACCCAGTGCTGCCAATAAAAGCCAGTGATGGCGGGGGGGCGGAGATGATTCCTGCTGTCTGGGTCAGTGGATGCAGGAGCGAGCAATCACGAGTTCCCCTATGGGAAGGGGCTTCCCATGGGGGCACTGGAGAGAGAGGAGGTGCTGGCGGGGTACCCGAAAACAGGAGGTTTGTGGCCGCTCTCTGCACAGAGCAGGTAAGTATAGACATGTTTGGTATTTTAAAAAATATAAAAAAAATTGTACCTTTTTTACAATCGCTTTAAGGCCTGATATTCCCAACTAAAGCAGTACATTCAGATTGTGTGTCAGATGTGAGAGCTATACAGTGTGTGGATTAAATCCTAAAAGATAGCAAGTCTGAAACTGATATGGTGTGCTGTTATATTCATTATTTCTTCAGTACTGTAAGAATTTATATATTAGGACAACTGTACATTTTTAGTGCAGTTGTCCTTTGTAAATCAGAAGAAATGATAATACAATCATCCACCTTTTATTTGTTGCGCTCCCACTGCTCTTACACCGCATTCACACTGGTACGACTTGGACCGCGACTTGTCAGCCTGACAAGTCGCGGTCCTTACGCTCCCATTGTGTAGTACAGGAGCCGTTCTAATAGGAGCGACACAAGTCGCTCCAACTTAGAAAAAGGGTCCTGTACTACTTTGGGGCGACCTGGAGGCGACTTGCATTGACTTCCATTATGTGAAGTCCGTGCAAGTCACGCCGAAGTCGCGCTGCACGCGACTTCACAGGTCGCCCCCGAAGTCGGAGCGACCTAATGTGAACGGAGGCTTATATTTCAATGTAAATTTTTGTAATCGAAGCAGTCACATGATCCCAAAGCTTCAGCAAGTGTGTCTGTCTGTCTGTGCATGTAGTGGGTTTGAATTTTTTTCAAGTCCAACAACGTCTTAGGGCCATGGACGCCGGTGGGATGACAACACTGTTCTAAAGAATCAGCCGCGTTGTCGGCCCTTTACAGATAGACTCTTGTCAGAGCTTTTTGGTCACATGACCTATTGGGAAGAAGTTTTAAAAAAAGAAAAGTATTTGCTTTGAGATTTACAGATAACTGACAGATAAACTGTATTGCCTTTCCTTCTGCTTTAAATAAACCCCTACTCCCCTGAGTGCAGCCCTGCTTGTAAAACACTTGCGTTCCTCCCTTCATCTCCATTGCCTCCAGCTGTTTAGCAGGGTACAGGTCATCCACTGGAATGTACATGCGCTTTGGGAAGGATAAATTGCTTGCTTGGATGGAGTGGAAGGTACACTGCTTTGAAAAAGTATTCATACCCCTTGAAATTTTCCATTCCACATTTTGTCATGTTACAAACAACAATGTAAATGTACCGTATTTTCCGGCGTATAAGACGACCCCCCCTATTACATGATCTACCGGTAATACTTATACTTAGGTTACCTTGGAGATATTATACTCGGCGTATAAGACGACCTCCCATTTTTGGGGGATTTTTTTGAGGTTCAAAAGTAGTCTTATACACCAGAAAATACAGTACTTTATTGGGATTTTATGTGATAGATCAACACAAAGTGGAAGGTAAATGATAAATGGTTTTCACATTTTTCTTTTTTTTTTTTTTACAAATATCTGAAAAGTGTGGCGTGCATTTGTATTCAGCCCCCTTTATTCTGATACCCCTAACTAAAATCTAGTTAAAATGGGGGGTGAAATCTCACTGGAGTCAGTGACACCAATGAAAATTATTCTAACCATTCCCTACTCCATTTAAAACAAAAAAAAAAAATGTTGGTGGGAGTTGGTCTTTATTATAACATGGTCTCATTCATTTACAGTGCCTTGAAAAAGTATTCACACCCCCTTGAAATTTTTAACATTTTGTCATTTAACAACCAAAAGTGTAAATGTATTTTTATTGGGATTTTATATGATAGGCCAACACAAAGTGGCACATAATTGTGAAGTGGAAGGAAAATTACAAACCGTTTTCCAAATTTTTTACAAATAAATACCTGAAAAGTGTGGCATGCATTTGTATTCAGCCCCCTTTACTCTGATATCCCTAACTAAAATCTAGTGGAACCACTTGCCTTCAGAAGTCACCTTATTAGTAAATAGAGTCCCCCTGTGTGTAATTTATTCTCAGTATAAATACAGCTGCTCAGTAAGGCCCTCATAGGTTTGTTAGAGAACCTTAGTAAACAACATCATCATGAAGGCCAAGGAACACACCAGACAGGTCAGGGATAAAGTTGTGGAGACATTTAAAGCAGGGTTAGGTTATAAAACAATATCCCAAATGCACGCCACACTTTTCACATATTTATTTGGAAAAAATGTTGAAAACCATTTATTTTCCTTCCATTTCACAATTATGTGCCACTTTGTGTTGGTCTATCACATAAAATCCCAATAAAATACATTTACATTTTTGGTTGTGACGTGAGAAAATGTGGAAAGTTTTTCAAGGGGTATGAATACTTTTACAAGGCACTGTAAGTGTTTTGTTTGGTGTACTGCACTTGGGGAAGGGTGGGGAGTGTTTATTAAAGAACAACTGTACTAAAGTTATTCTCGGTTAAGCAGATCATTCTGTACCATGGCATATGAATATTTCAGATTATCCACTTGCAGCCAGTAGATGGTGTTTGAGGCAAGTCTGGATAGCAGCTGAAAATTCAGCAGTGTTAATAGGCTAAACCGAGACCTGAATGTGACATGCCCCTCCACCAGCCAGTGGGCTGAACTAAAAAAAAAACTGACCAGAGTACCCCATCCACAAATTGAAGGTGGATGGGGGGAATCCTCCCTGCTGCATCTTTTTTTATTCTGACAGCGGGGAGACTCCCCTCCCATCAGAATACACTGATCAGCGCTGCAGCCTATTGCCTGTGGTGCTGATTGAGCTAAATAATAATGTCAGGGCAGTTGTACAGAAGTCTTATCGGTAGTGAGCAGTGGCCATGCGTGAATCGAAATTCGACCAGCCCCTGCTTAACTAGCTCAATTTCAATCCATGTGTGGTGAGCTTAAATATATATTTTATTATGTAGGGCTTTTGGGGATTCACTTGTCTGCTGTTGGGACAGATGGTGCATTAGCCATCTTTGGCACATGTCAACTCTTTAAAGGTAGGGTCCAGATTGTGAAATCCAGTTCTGCAAGGCAGAAGTGCTAACCTCTAAGCCACTGTGATGTGATGTCTCAATTTAGGTCACCCCTTTGCTATTTTACTGGCACAGCGCCACCTTTGTCATTCACTAGTGACAAGTGATTAATTGTATTTACACATTATTGAAGAATAGAACCTAACGTTGAAATGAAATATCCCATAATACTGCATTGTTTAACAATTTTCCACTGGCAGAATCTAAAAGCTGGAAGCAGACCGTGTGTGGTGTGTAACCTTCAGCCCCTATGTGGTGATAGGTTTACATAGAAGTAAAATGTTTAGCTGGGGAAATTTGTGAATATTCTGTTCTGTACTGAGTGTGCGTTGTCAATGCCTCGCATAGATTTTCTTAGGGTCTTTGTTGACTTAGTGGGCTTTCAAATTGGGTGGATGTGAGAACCTAAAGGGGGCTTACCCCGGAAGTGTAAATTTTTCTGGGAAAAAAAAACTATCCAGTTAACTTGGAATGATTTGATCAGACTTAATTGCAGTTTTACCTCCTGTTGTTCTGTTTCCAAAAGAAAAAGGAAAGCATCGGTGGCTGCCTAATTTTTATACAAGCCAGGACTTCTTCTAAAAATACTAGATGCCTAGCTGACTCTGGGTTCTTCAGTTTTCACCTACCTGGAGCAAACATTGAGAACTTCTGATTTGCTTACTTGTTCCAGGTCATTGGCTCAAAAAAAAAAAAAAAAAATGAAAGCCATTGGATCAATGTGATGGCCAAGAAATTAGCATTATCACAGTGAGGGGTCAGCAATGGCAGCCTCTGTAATAATCTCTTAGAGAAAAACAAAGGGGTGCCTTTGAGTGTAGATTAAAATTTAATTCAAGATAAAGAGTGAAACTCACATGGAAGTGCACAAAACGAGCATTTCAGGTAGAATACCCAAAGGACGTCCAGAGGAACGGAGGCAGTAATGCCCGTGCTGGTGCTGTGTCTCAGCCGGCGATCGAGTAGAATGGAAGAGCAGCTGAGATTGAGGGCTGAGACGCACGATGGAGTGAAGCGTTAATCCTCTGTCACAAGGCCGTGACGCGTTTCGGAGCATGCGCAGTAGGTGTAAAGTAATGCGCACTCCTTTGTCAAGCTATGTACTAGCTATATGTTTATCTGTAATCTCTTCGTACAGGTTTCCCTTAAGAGCAAGCACCATAAGATCCTGCTTTAACTTTTTATAAAGAAAAATTTCCTCTGTGTGCCTCTTTAAATCTAGTTTCAATTTCCTATGAGGGGCCTGGCTTCAGGACCAATTCAACTGCCACCCCCCCCCCCCTGTCCAATGAGAGGGACATTATTGGCCACCCAAAGTCTAACTCCAGCTTTGTTATAACTATAAAAAGTTTATTTGGACCAAGCTGGTCCAAACAAACTTCCCTTTTAAGCTATGTGGACGCTGTCAGCACTGTATACATTGTATGTAGAGAGAGGTAAGGGAATGCTGTCATGATCTCTGATTCAGCCAATCAGAAGTCCCCATGCTGCTAGCGGAAAACCTAGTGCTGTACAGGCGGTGCCCGGGTTACAAACATCCGACTTACAAACAACTCCTACTTACAGAGGGAGACAACAGAGGAGAAATCTAGCCCTAGGAAGGGAAATTATCATGGGAAAAAGGTGTCTCAACTGAAGCTTTATCACCAATCCTTGTTTCCTCAACAACCCAACTTTTTCAAAATCCTTTGTCATAGGGACAAAGTGAGGTGAAATCTTCTGAACATGGGTACAGACAGCAGAACAAACCTTACAGGGGTGCTAACCCTTCCCTATGCTATCCAAAAAACGTAAACATAATTTTTTTGGCTGGAGCTACACTTAAAAAACGTACCCGTTCTGACTTGCACACAAAGGTCAGAACAAACCTGCAGACCCTTTCTTGGTTGTAACCCGGGGACCGACTGTATACTGGTTAATGCTGATGCTACCAACTTAGGCTGTAAGTGCTGTTAGTGGACAAGGAGCATCGCAGTTGTCAGGGATTAACCCTGAAGTCTAGCCCCTAGTAACCTTCGAAAGATCCTTCCAGGTATCTGCTCTCAGGCAGAGCTTTGACTTCTAAAAATGTAGAATGGCTGTCACGCCATATTGGGGCCTTGTTTACACCATACATGCAGAAAAAACGCGCAGATTTCACATGTAGAGATCCAAGTTTACATCAGTTTTGGTGAGTTTTTATGCACGTTGACATCCGTGTTTTTTTTTTTTTGTGCTTTTTTTATGCACATCATCGCTTTCTCTTCTGCCCTGTTCACTCCACATTGTTAATATCACATTAATTTTTTTTTTTTCTGTGCAGAAAATGGCAAACACGTTGCAGATTCTAGTGTTGTGATGTGATTAGGGCACATGGAGAACAATTCTTTGCTTCATGTTCTTGCAGAACCCATGCAGAAAAACTCACGTCTCTGCACATGGTGTGAACGAGGTCTGAGAGTCCATTTACACCACCATCAGTTGGGTTGTGTTTCTCAGTGTTTCTCAATGCAGGGCCCAACGAAAGGACAAGATAAAAATCAGTGGGTACCTATAGGTCCAGCTCACCCCAATGCACTGAATTGATGTGTGCTCAGTGAAAATTAAACTTTCTGCTCTTAAATCCAGCTTGATGCTCTGGAGCTCACTGCAGTGTATCACATAGCAATAAGGCGTATTTTGGCTTCTTCCTTTAGGGAGAAAATGCAGATCTATGCAAAAAAAAAAAAAAAAAAAAAAAAAAAAACATCCGTACACTTCAGCTCAAGTGCTTTTAACCACTTGCCGACTGCCGCACGACTATTTACGTCGGCAGTCAGCCCCTCGCAGGCAGAGTGACGTAGGGGTACGTCGCTAGCCTGTGAGGGTCTAGGGAGCGAGCGCGCGCCGCCGGAGGCGCGCTCCCGCGCGGTCACGGACCCCCCCCCCCCCCGCGTGTGTGACCGGCGGACCTTTTAGCTTGCCCATACGTGGTTTGAATCTCGGGCTAGTCCCTGCTAAACTGGCCAAGATTCGAACCATCTATGGCCGGCTTTACTTTTCTTTAAACTGAAGAAGCTTCTGCAGATGGTTTGCAAGAGGACAGAATAAAGGATACAAGTTTAAAAAAAAAAAAACTTTTTAAGCTGGTTTTGTAGAAGCAATGTTTTCTCACTTGTACAACACTATTTCTAAATTTTATGTCTGATAAATTCCCAAAAAATGCTATATGCTGGTTGGAACCGTTGCTAGGGTACTTTGTGTGTCCTACATTTAAAGTAAATGAGGCCTAACATTTTGTCTTGCAAACAGTAGTTCCTGTGTACATAAAGAAGTATTCATTGATGTAAAAGGGCAGAACACACATACAGGCTGGGATCAGTCATAGGGGTAAAATAGTTGAAATATATGCCATATGAACACTGCTGTCTAAAGTTTTCTTTAGAAACATAAGTTAGCATCTCTTGTGTAGGTTACGAAGTATGACTTTGTGTCTCTTACAGTGATGTAAGCCTGAATAATTGCTTAAAGGCTCAGGACTGTCACGATTCTAGTAGGTCATTATTGCAGGCTAAAGAAACTTTTAACTCCAAAAAGTAATTGAACAATTTGCTTGGCTCGTGCCAAAGAAGTAATAGCCCTCAGGGAGAATCTTGGCAAGACACAACAACTGTATATTAATTACTGTTGATATGGTTTGCTCTGCACATTTCAACATTTGATTCATGGGGCCATTCATTGTTAGGGTCATACTACATTCTTAACAAGGGAGTTTATAGATATCAAATCTTCTTGTGGAATGTTACAAATGTGTTACATTTTATTAACATCTCTATGCATTTTCATAATAGCATTGCAGGACTTCTGTGGCTTAGGAAAATACTGTATGAACAATTACATTTAATACAGCTGTACTAAAAAACTTGTTAAAGTGGAACTTTAGTCTTTTGAGTTCTAAAATAAATGGACAGGCAGGAATTTTAATACACAAGAGACCTGCTTTGCCTCTTCCATTAAAATGACTTGCCTGACTGCTGTAGCTCAGTGAGCGCAGCTCGATGTAAAAATGTTGGCAATGCCCAATCGGACTGAGCTCCCATGCATGCGTGGGAGCGACATCATCTCTGCCTAGTCAATCACAGCGACCGACAATCAAGACCCAGAAGCCGGCCGTCCAAAGATGTCATTGGCAAGGTTTGGGAGCTTGGGGATGCCACATTTGCCAAGACCTAGGTGAGTATTGTTCCACTGCAAGTATTTTCCAAAAATAAGGTGATTCAGTACCATTTAGACAAGTCAAGGACTACAGAAAGTCTGTCTCTTCAGTAATTTTAAATTTCATACATAAAATCTCATCAAAACATTTAATAATTCCATCAGAAACTTTTTAAATGTAAGTAAATTCTACCAGTGTATGGCCATCTAAGGGGTCCGAAAAAAAACAAATTAATAAAGCAGTACTTGCCAAATGGAATAAATAATTAAAGTGATGGACGTGCTAAAAAATGTGTATCACTATCAACATTAAAAGTGCAAAGGAATCCCTATACAGTAAACCCCCCTCCATTGCGGGGGTTACGTTCCGGACCCAGCCGCGAAAAGTGAAATTCCGCGAAATAGAAAAACCCTATTAAAATGCATTGTAGGCATGGTTTTTTTTTTTTTTTTTTTTTTTTTTTTTTTTACTGTCACTGTACGTGTAAAAGCATTTTAAGGTCTTTAAACACACTTTTAAAACAATAGAAACTCATTTAAACACATAAAAAAAGATACTGAGAGACAGAACAAGAGCTATGGAAAACACAAAAATATTTCATTTTTAATGATTTATATAGTAAAATAACATTACAAAAAAAAACGCGAATTACCAGGACCGCAAAAACTGAACCGCGATGGAGCGGGGGATTACTGTAATATATAGGTCACTAAAAATATATATATATACTTTAATAAATAACCTTTATCAAACATCACACTAGGATCTACTTATTTCATTTCGGCTGAGTCTGCTAAGGAAACAATTTCTGGATTCTTGAACCAAATGTTACTGCTGGATGGTACCCAGGACTCCACACTCGCTGTTAACCATTAAGGCTGCATTTGACCCATAGAGGGTCTCTATTTCTGGTGAGTAGGGGTGCAAGAAGGGAAGGTGGCACCTTGACACAGATGAGTACCTTCCAGCAATAAGAAAATAAGGCACCTAAACACTTTTTTTGGGCACCATTGCACAGCTTTTTTGAGCATTTGATGAACTTCATTATTGAATGCACATATTTATGAACTGAACTCTTAGTGGAAGCACTTATTTATGAACTCTCTATTATATATATATATATATATATATATATATATATATATATATATATATATATATATATATATATATTTGATTACATTGCTTATTTTGCACATTTATTTATTGACCTATATATTATTGGGATTTCTTTGCACTTTTAATGCTGATACACATTTTTTAGCATGTCCATCAATTTAATTGCTATTTATTCCATTTAGCAAGCGCTGTTTTATTCGTTTGATTCCCCCCAGTTGGGTGAACAGTAACTGCTTACTGCATTGTAGCTATCAACCATGCGCTGGTTATTTTATTATCATCACCTAAGGTGTTAGCCCAGTTGAGGAGAAGAGCCCTAAAAGAAACAGGAAAAAAATGAGGCTATAGTACCTGCTTTCCGGTTTATTGGGAGGTATCTACAGGTGACTGCACTTTCCTTTAGCTTTGTGCTGTCATTTCCTCGGGTTTATGGAACTCTGGGTGCTCAACAATTTAAAGACCTGCAGAAAATGGGCACCCTCCTACCTTTTGTATCATTTGTCCATCACTATACAAAGTTGTCTTGCTTACCAATAATGAGGCACTGGTGGTGGGAGGGGGCAGGTTGGAACTTGGAATTTTCTACAGAAGTTGAGATGTACATTAAAGATCCCCTTTAGGAGTCAGGACTATGGGTTGCTCTGGCATACAACTTAGCTCTTGCCTACAGGTGCCCACTATTAAATTATGCCAGCAGTTTGCCAAGTGCATTTTTACAACAGGTTTTCTAAATGTTCAATAAAGGGATTCCTGGGGCTCATATTTATAAAAAAAGACATATCAAGTGTTCCTTATCTACAATTACTGTAATGATTTACCTGCAGTTTATACAATGACAAACATTTACTTGAAGTAGCTTGTGTATATAGTCAAAGCAGATCTGAGTTGCGGTAGCGTGAAAGGCAAGCTGGCCATATTCCTTTTTCAGAGTTGCAAAGTACAATAAGAAATCTGTGCACAATGAGAGAAGGAATGGCATTTACCCCTTGACAGCTTTACAGACCTTCTAACCGCCGTGTTTGTTTAGGGTCAGTACACAAGTATGCTAGCTAAACACAGGCTGTATTGTATTACTGACACCTTGTTAAAGTATACCTTTCATAAGGGAAGTACGGGACTGCCAATGCTGACCGCTCTCTGAAAAGGCTGATTCCCTAGCTATTCTGCTCACCTGCTGGATTTTGTGCTTTCTGAATCACTTACCTGAACCTAAGAAGTTAGGAATTAAAAAAAAAAAAAAAAGTCAGACATCCTTGCATTATGTATGTATGTGTGTGTGTGTGTCAGTGTTAATTTCATTGCCAAAAACATTTTTTATCATAATTTTCATCAGCGGCATATTTCCAGTGACGAAAATCTAACGAAAATAACCCCGCGTTTTCATCAATTGCCAAAAACTATAACGAAAATCAATTAAATTTTTGTTAATGAAGGAAAACGGAATGAAAATCTAAGGGAGGGACATTTATCCACATGAACTTCTGGTTTCCTCTGAGTTCTGCCTGTAAAGACCATGAGTGTTTTCTCTTCCTGCAAGCTTGCTTAATGTTGTGGTGTGCTTAGCACTGTGTAGCATTACAGGCTTCCTCAGACACCGTCTAGAGCACTGTGCATTACAGGCCTTTTTAGACCTTCCAAAGCACTGTGCAGCACTACAAGCCTCCTCAGACCACCGTCCAGAGCATGTGCTGCATTACAAGCCTCCTCAGACCACCGTACAAAGCACTGTGCATTACAGTTCTCCTCAGACACTGTCCAGAGCACTGTTCATTACAGGTCTCCTCAGACACTGTCCAGAGCACTGTGCATTACAGGTCTCCTCAGACACTGTCCAGAGCACTGTGCATTACAGGTCTCCTCAGACACTGTCCAGAGCACTGTGCATTACAGGTCTCCTCAGACACTGTCCAGAACACTGTGCATTTCAGGTCTCCTCAGATGGATTTCTTTTACTCCAGGAGTGTATAATGAGTTTGAAAATTCGAGAGAAATGCCTAAATAATGCATTACACCCATTAGATTTTAGTCGACTAAAATGTACTGCAGATTTTAGTCAACTAAAATGTACTGCTTTCTTTAGTTGACTAAATACAACTAAAACAATTGCAGGTGACTAAAATTTGACTAAAACTAAAATGGCATTTTAGTCAAGACTATGACTAAAACAAAATCAAACTTTGACGCCAAAATGAACACTGGTGTGTGTGGGCGTGTGTATTAGGGATCGACCGGTTATCGGCAAAGCCGATCTATCGGGGGCGGATATGCACTTTCCCCGATATATCAGAATAGGCCCCTGAGGATACCGATATTGCCGATATTTCGGGAAAGTGCTTGTACCAGAGTGATGCCTGCAGTTAGAGGCATCACCCCTGTACTGGTGTCCATAGCCGACGGTCGACTGTCTTGTAATGACAACCGATGTGGCTGAGAAGTCGCTCGGCTGTCATTACAAGGAGCGGGAGGGGACGTCCCCCCCCCCCCCCCCGCCGCCTTCCACGGCTCGCCCGGGTCTCCCATCTCACCCCCGGGCAACCAGACTGCACGGCCGCCGAAGACCCGATCAAAGCCGCATTCGGCTCTGATCAGGTCTCCATGTAAAAACCCAGCAGTGATGTCATGACATCACTTCCGGGTACTCGGCGACAGCATTCAAAACAGCCAAACTTGGCGTTTCGAATGCTTTTTACGTGCAGAGCAGGGGTTTTGGGATCCCTCCACAAGAGTACCTGTCAAGTACTAATAAAAAAATAAAAATTTTAAATGTATGAAAATATTGGCCAATATCGGCCGATACTGATATTCAATGGCCAAAAAATTGGTATCGGCAACGAAAAACCGATATCGGTCGATCACTAGTGTGTGTGTGTGTGTGTGTGTGTGTGTGTGTGTGTGTGTGTGTGTGTGTGTATATATATATATATACAATTTCTCAGAAAAATGAGTATACCCCTCACATTTTTGTAAATATTTTATTATATCTTTTCATGTGACAACACTGAAGAAATGACACTTTGCTACAATGTAAAGTAGTGAGTGTACAGCTTGTATAACAGTGTCAATTTGCTGTCCCCCTCGAAATAACTCAGCACACAGCCATAAGTGTCTAAACAGCTGGCAACAAAAGTGAGTACACCCCTAAGTGGAAATGTCCAAATTCGGCCCAAAGTGTTAACATTTTGTGTGGCCACCATTATTTTCCATCACTGCCTTAACCCTCTTGAGCATGGAGTTCACCAGAGCTTCACAGGTTGCCACTGGAGTCCTCTTCCACTCCTCCAGGATGACATCATGGAGCTGGTGGATGTTCAAGACCTTGCACTCCTCCACCTTCTGTTTGAGGATGCCCCACAGATGCTTAATAGGGTTTAGATCTGGAGACATGCTTGGCCAGTCCATCACCTTTACCCTCAGCTTCTTTAGCAAGGCAGTTGTCGTCTTGCAGGTGTGTTTGGGGTTGTTATGTTGGAATACTGCCCTGCGGCTCACTCTCTGAAGGGAGGGGGATCATGCTCTGCTTCAGTATGTCACAGTACATGTTGACATTCATGGTTCCTCAATGAACTGTAGCTCCCCAGTGCCAGAAGCACTCATGCAGCCCCAGAACATGACACTTCCACCACCATGCTTGACTGTAGGCAAGACACACTTGTCTTTTTACTCCTCACCTGGTTGCAACCACACACGCTTACACCATCTGAACCAAATAATTTTATCTTGGTCTCATCAGACCACAGGACATGGTTCCAGTAATCCATGTCCTTAGTCTGCTTGTCTTCAGCAAACTGTTTGTGGGCTTTCTTGTGTATCAACTTTAGAAGAGGCTTCCTTCTGGGACGACAACCATGCAGACAAATTTGATGCAGTGTGCAGCGTGTCGTCTGAGCACTGACAGGCTGACCCCCCACCCCTAAAACCTCTGCAGCAATGCTGGCAGCACTCATACCTCTATTTCCCAAAGACAACCTCTGGATATGACGCTGAGAACGTGCACTCAACTCGTTTGGTCGACCATGGTGAGGCCTGTTCTGAGTGAATGATCAGCATTTTAGCGCTGCACTATTATTTTATCCTGTTCTGAGTGGAACCTGTCCTGTTAAACCGCTTTATGGTCTTGGCCACCATGCTGCAGCTCAGTTTCAGGGTCTTGGCAAACTTCTTATAGCCTAGGCCATCTTTATGTAGAGCAACAATTCTTATTTTTTTCAGATCTTCAGGGAGTTCTTTGCCATGAGGTGCCACGTTGAACTTCCAGTGACCAGTATGAGAGAGTGAGAGCGATGACACCAAATTTAATACACCTGCTCTTCATTCACACCTGAGACCTTGTAACACTAATGAGTCACATGACATTGGTGAGGGAAAATGGTTATTTGGGACCAATTTTGACATTTTCACTCAGGTGTACTCACTTTTGTTGCCAGCGGTTTAGACATTAATGGCTGTGTGAGTTATTTTGAGGGGGACAGCAAACTTAAGGCCCGTACACACTATAAGAAAATCTGTAGGGAAAATTTGTCCGACGACCGATCTGCCGATTTTCGGATTGTTAGTATGGTGCTTTCGACAGCCAACTCCGACTTTTCGGCTGACAAAATCCTGATGTGCAGGCTATAAAATTTTTGTTGTCCGTAATACAACGTCCGATTTTCGTCTCATTAGTACAGATTTCGACGGAAAAAAATCTTAAGAGCAAGACTAGGCATGCTCAGAGATGAAAGAACACATACAAAGCAATCCAGCACATGACATCACTTCTGAAGTAGAATTCTGTCGTACGGGAAAATTTGTATGAAAATAACCTCTTCACTTTCCACATCAGACTAGCATGCCACAAAAAACGGATGACAGATCGTTCGATAATCTGATCGTGTGTATGAGGCTTAACACTGTTATACAAGCTGTACACTCACTACTTTACATTGTAGCAAAGTGTAATTTCTTCAGTGTTGTCACATGAAAAGATATAATAAAATGTGAGGGGTGTACTCACTTTTGTGAGATACTGTATTATTTATATGGATCTCTAAGGATTCTTTGAATTGTTGGTACACTCAAGGCAGTTAAGATTTCAGATTGTCACTTTCTTCCCAATCTTCTAATATTTGTTTTGTCGGGTAAACAACTCCCAATTCTCATCATTAATTATAAGACCGGCAAGTTCAGTTTTGCGATGAACCTATTGACCCATATATCTTGTTTATTAATATCATCACCATTATAATTTTTGTGAATTGTATTTTTTAATGGCCAGACTTTTCCAGTTTGCTCAAATGCAGTAAAGATGATGACACCTTGCCATGTAAATGGTTGGAATTCCTTCCTTCACAGGCTATGCCATTATAGAAGCAGTTGAGAATACATCTTCACCCAAAAGCTACTTAATCTATGGAGCTATAAACTATTGTTCTGATGTTATTGGAGTTCAGGATTTTACATTGAATCACTTGAAAGCTGGAACTCCCAGCAGACACAATGGCCTCGCATTGCGTAGATCATAAAGTGATGAGTGAGAATAGCATGGGGTGGCTTTATTCCCTGTCATGGATTATCCCACCTTCCAGTCTTCATGTAGAGGGAAACAAAGCCTGTCTTTTTTTTTTTCTCCCCGCTATGCATAAAGCTGGATGTCAAACACTTTTAAGTGTGGCTGTTAGTTACAGCTAAAAACATTTACTCATGAAAAATGCACATATGTCAACTGATCAGTCTGGGACTGTGTTCTCAGCTCCTTTTACAAATCCACTATAGAGCTATGTGTTTTGTTGTTACCAGGTTTACTATTTGCTCTATAAATCCTTCAGCGCTGCTAAAGTCTGCAAACTAAGCATACAATTGGTAGAGTTTGTGGGCTGATTTCATAAAACTGATACTCCAAACAAATTCCTTTTTAATTAAGCATATGGGACCGATTAAAAAAAAAAGTTTAAAAAATTGTTTAGATAAATATACTACAAATTATTAGAATTTGCATTGTAAATCATTTGCAAAGCTGCAGATAAATTAACAAAATTTAAGCAGGGATCAAACCTAGAATTTAGTAAACAAAATAATCCTAGATATGCAGAAAATATTTGACTCAGCTCTGCAATTTTTTATTTTTTTTATTTTAGCTGCAACAATGCAACAGTAAAATCTTGGAAGACACGGCACAATATAAGGGTCCTTTTACACGACCGCTCCGCTGCTTAAGTCCGCTGCGGGACTTTTTTTTTTTTTTTCACGGAGCGGATGACATTTGTGTAATTCGCTCCGTGTGCCCGCATATCATCCCATCCGTTTGCGGATGATATGCGGACATAATGTAAGTATATGGCACTGCGGATGTCAGCGGATGACACCGCTGACATCCGATTTTCCTTCCTTTCCGTTTTTTACACGGAAGAAAAAATGGGGTTCTGTTCCATTCGAAAGAACAGAACTGAAAGGAGGAAAATCGGGTGTCAGCGGATGGTATTCCGCTGACATCCGCAGTGCCATTCACTTACATTATGTCCGCAAATCATCCGCAAACGGATGGGATGATTTGTGGACACACGGAGCGGCCCTGTGAAAGGACCCTAACACTGTTAAAAATTAGATTTTTCCGAATGAATATTTAACAAACATTTTATTAGATACAAGTGCTTTTATTTGAATAAACATGTAAATCTACTATAGAACTTTTGAACCCATGAAGTGGTTTAAATACAAGTTTACAGACTCAGTTGTACCATTTAATCTACAGGTATACAGTATGTGTGCATATGCAGTGTATATATGAGGGTTGTCTTGGCTCTCACTCTTGCAGGTTTTCCGTTATTGATTCCAGATTGTCTTTACCTTTTGTGCTCTTATTTGGGATTCCTTTTAATCCCTCTATATATTCTGTATTATTACTGCAGAAGTCTTGCAGTTCAACTACTAAATACCAGATTGACAAAAATAATTTGCGCTTTAATTGCATGCTTTAATGAGATATGTCAATGAAGCTATTGGGGTCACCACCTGGATAAAGGAGGTCTTGATTCCAGTATGCAGATCTTTAGTCAGATCTCATTTAGAATGCTATGTCCATTTTTGGAGACCTCACTAACAAAAATATATTGATAAGACAGAACTAGTCCAGAAATGGGGAGAAAAAAAATGGAAAGTGGTCTGAGGGATGAACCCTCTGGAAAGACTGAAGACATTTTCTGTGTACAGCCTCGAGGAAAGAAGGGAAAAGGGGGGACATGGCTTAACTCTGTTCTTTTCAAGGTTGATGTTTCAGTCCAGTGGTGATTACGAAGAGAGACACCCAAAATCTGACTCCGGTATTGCATTTGAAAAGTCCCCAAGCCTATTCACGTCAGAAGCTGTGTCCGTGTTTCCGATCCATACAGGAGAATTGTCAGGATTAGTATTCAGAAGAAGCAAATCTCCTTATTGGTAGTGAGGTTGGCCTTCTTCCAAAGACACAATTTGAGCTAATTTGCTGCCTAGCTGATCCTGCTGTAGACTTCCATGGTGGATGCCACCTTCTTCTGCACCAACAATCCCAGAGATTTGAATTATTGAACCGTCTGTTTCCATTGAGGTGAACGTTCACTTGTGATCCATCCATGGTCATCGCTTTTCTACCTTTTATTCTTTACAAACTGTACATGCACATTAGCACACCTAAATGCTGCTAAACCAACACACACAGGAAAAAGTGATCTAGGAACCACAAGGGCCCTTGCACACTGGAAGCCTAGCCCCCTGTGTGTCCAATCACAACATTTCAGAATACCTGCATTCTGGGTATTTGTCCCGTAAGGCAAAGGGCCCTAAATGGGAGTACCACTCGAGACTGTATTCGGCCCCATCCAGCCATAGCATATTTTAGCCTGCCAGAGACTTTAACAGGCTGCGGGGCTAATTACTGTACCTGTGCCTCCTTCCAGATGCACTAAAACACCAGGATTGGATGCACAGGGGCTATACGCCCCATATGAAAAGGCACTGAAAATTGTTTATAATTCTCAGATCACTTCTTCTGCATTTAGAAAATTTATATGCAGAAGTGACAGTGTAAGGGTCCTTTTCAGACTAGCGGTCCACTCGGCAGACTCCACTTTGTTCAGCTGGGGATCGCTCCGCTGATCCCCGCTAAGCAGGCGGATGACAAATCCGTCTCCGCTCACTGCAGAGTGGAGATGGACAGAGGCCTGCTCTCCATTATGTCACTGCTGACATCTGCCGCTCCATAGGGGTGAATGCAGGGTCCGATCAGGTCTGCCTGAAAAACTGAACCTAAGTGGCTGACAGCTCTGAATAGTGATTTAAATTTAAAATCTATCACAGTGTAAACAAGATGTTTGCTATGCAAGTAAAAATGGTTTTCCTGTTCAGTCAAGGGTTTTTGGGGTTCCATAGTTAATATTACTAAGGCTACATATCTTTTGCCATCAAAATACTGTTTTTAATGAGCAGTTACTCGATGTTAGTCCTCCCTTGTAAATCTATATGCCATTCATGAGATCCCCTGGTATCACGTTGCGGAATGTGATTCTTCTGGGTATCATGCTTGATTTCACACAGGAATGAAGGAGGTCCGTACCTCCTTAGGAAAGGCTCTAAGCAGAGCCAGGCATAATATTAATCACTTAATGATCATTCCGGCTTATTTGGCTCCTTTCAGGTATGTAATGTTTTTGGGGTTTTTTTTTGTTCAGAATTTCGTGGCTTCATCATCATATGACCAGATTGTATATAAGGCTGGGACAGTCGCTGCTGTCGTTTACATGACTCCAGTGTGCTGTGACTGTGAGCCGTAATATAGGCCTTCACATCCTGTGTACCTTGGAAACCCAGCCAAAGACAACTGTAATTATTGAGTAGACCTGCAGAGACTATTATTTATGACATCAAGCCTCTAACAAGCCGTTGGTGCATGCTATTATATATTTGACATGTTTTTGTCCTTAGAATAATTTGCACCCAGGGCACAGAGTTTGCGGAACTGTGAACAAAGGCCCCATTCTTACATTTTGGCTAAACTCTTTTTGCAAATTGTATTTTTAGGACAGTTTGCAATTGAAGAACTAAATTTTAATTTATTGATCATATGGACATACCTAAAAAAAAAATATTTAAAATTTTTTTTTTTTTATTCTGAGTCTTTGGACACATGCCCCTCTAATGTCCAAAGGTGTGCCCCTGGTAAGAGCATTTGGTGTTCAGTCTGAATCCTCCAGAGAGAACTTTCCAATGGCTGCCAAATAAATGTTACATTGCACCATTTTCAGTTTTATATAACAGTGATTTCAGAAGATTAGTATGACAGGCCTTCATTGGAGGAAAGTTCTATGGTTCTGGTTAGCTATTTGAATGAATTGTTCTTCTGTGTTTAAAAAGAAGTACAGTGATACTGTATGTTCCACATAGCACGCTGTATAAGAGTAACAACTATATTGCATCTAAAAGTGAGTAGCTTGAGGTATTATACGGGTTATCTAAGAGCAATTGGTTTTTGTGTTTACACTGCAGTGGAGATCTTGGGTGGTGAGCAGTGCAGCATGGAAAATGCATGCTGTATGTATTTTTCTGCAATGGACCAGAGCTCCCCTGAAGGCTCCATGTACTGCCCGTTTTTCTGCACCGCAGGCAAGTATCGGTGCATAGAAATGTATGCAATGTAATTTTCACATTTTCAGTAAAGTTAAAAGAAAAAAAAAATACACAGCACAATGGGTTTAAAGAGGAGCTCCAGCCAGCCCTCCCCCACAAATACTGTAGCTCACATGTGTCGAATCTGGCCCTCCAGGCCATTTTATGTGGCCCTCGCACCTCTCCTGCAATGCCTCCAGCTTCTTCCCAGCAGCAGCACAAGATAAGAGGAGTGCAATGTGATGTAAGGGAGGGTGGGTCCTACAGATACAACTGGCCCCTTTGAAAGCAATCATAATGCGGATTCGGCCTGCGATTAAATTGAGTTTGACACCCCTGCTGTAGCTGCTGACTTAATATTAGGACACTTACCTGTCCAGGGATCCTGCGGTGTTGGCACCCCAGCTAATTCTTCAATCGGCTCTTGGGTGCTGCCACCGCTATTCCTTGTAGGGGAAGCTAGCGGTGAAGCCTTGCGGCTTCACAATCGGTCCCCTACTGTGCATGCGCGAAACGTGCTGCGTTTTTTGAGTGGCCCGAGGGAAGGAGGCCCAACTTCCGGGGGGACATCGTTGTGGCGGGATAACCCGAAAGTGGGGACGGGTACCTGTCAAAAACAGGTACCCACTCCCCCCAAAGGTACCAAATGTGGCACCGAAGGTGGGGGTGGAAGCAAACAAGCGGAGCTTCTCCTTTTGGGTGGAGCACCACTTTAAATGCACATCGCACTGTCCTTTCCCTGACCTTTAACTGACAACTGCCCACACAGTAATACCCTGGGTATTACTGTGCGGTCCAGTGTGAACAGGCTGTCAGCAATGATGCACATCCCTGCAGTAGGAATTTAATTTCTGCTGTTGGGTTTCAAAGCCATGGGCGGATGGTGGCTGTTCGTACAGCAGGAGATTACTCGGGTTGATCATGGCTGGGGTGCACTTTGTGTGTAGGCAGCCCTTTCAAGTCTATTAGGATGCAGCAGCTGGACAAAGGTTGCCACGAATGCACACTGTGTTTGGGACTGCTTATTTTCACCCGCACGGCTGTCCCATTAGGACGAGTGACTGTGTCTGTGCACCACTGTGTCCTAAAAGACTTGAATGGGCTCCTTGCACCCAAAATGTGGAGAATAAGGAATTACTCCTAGATTGTAAACTCTAATGAGCCCTCTGTTTTGTAATTGTATTGTCTGCCCTCATGTTGTAAAGCTCTGCGCAAACTGTTGGCACTATATAATTCCTGTATAATATACCTTGCCAGCTAGGGACGCAGAAAAAAAACATCCTATTCACGGTATATGGGCCTCATTGCCTGTTTGAGGCCTTATACAGTTTATATATCATTCTAATAAACATTTTTTTTTTAACTACCTCAGCTCCGGAAGGTTTTACCCCCTTTATGACTAGGCCATTTTTTTTGCCATTTAGCACTGCTCTAATTTAACTGGGAATTGTGCGGTTATGCAACGCTGTACCCAAATAAAGTTTTATATAATCTTTTTAACACAAATAGAGGCTTTCTTTTAGTGGTAATCGATCACCACTGGGTTTTTTATTTATTTTTTTTTTGTATTATATAAACGAGAAAAAAAAAAAATGTTTTACTTTTTGCTCTAAAAAATATCCAATAAAAAAAATGTCAAAATCAAATTTCTCTTGCGTCCTCCAACAGTCGCCGCCACCTCTAAGTCAATCACTTTTGGGTATTGACTTCCGCTCCGCAGGAGTAGCTAGGCATAAGACTTAGTCAAAAGCATTTGCATATACACACCCATGGGGGCTGTCCCACTTAGTCAATACCCCTCTGCAGTGACCACTCCCAACTCAGTTTCTTTCTGCCTAGCGTCAGGAGCAGACTGCCTCAGTCCTTGGATCTGAGTGTCTCATTGAGCCGCCAAACCAGAATGGATCTTCTGTGGTGGCTTCAGTCCCCGGCTGTGTCAGAAGGCAAGTCCTTCTGTATGTTGCTGTGGATGGTGATTACCACGGATGCCAGCCTGTCGGGCTGGGGTGGAGTCCTGGGCAACCTGTCTGCCCAGGGTACTTGGTCGGGGGAGGAATCTCCCTTCCGATCAACGTATTGGAACTAAGAGCGATCAAACTCTGTCTCTTCCAGTGGTCGGATCGACTTTGGGGCCGTCCAGTTCGGGTACAGACGGACAATGCTACCGCGGTGGCTTACATCAACCACCAAGGGGGCACCAGGAGTGCCCGGGCGGCCCGGGAGGTGACCGACATTCTGTCTTGGGCCGAGACTCATGTCCCGGCAATCTCAGCAGTTTACATTCCGGGTGTGGAGAATTGGCAGGCCGACTATCTGAGCCGCCAGACCCTGGACTAGGGGGGAATGGTCCCTACACCCGGAGGTCTTCCACATGTTTTGTGGGGATCCCCGGACGTGGATCTGTTCGCGTCTCGGCTAAACCACAAGGTGGAAAGGTTCGTGGCAAGAACGCGCGATCCTCTGGCAGACTCCTCGGATGCGTTGGTGGCCCCTTGGCATCAGTATCGTCTGATGTATGTCTTTCCTCCGATTCAGTTGTTGTCCAGGTTCCTTCGCAGGTTAGCCTCGGAACCGCGCCTGGTGATTCTGGTGGCGCCAGACTGGCCACGCCGGTCCTGGTACGCCAACGTTGTTCACCTGGCAGTGGCGCCTCCTTAGCGGCTGCCAATGCAGGAAGATCTGCTGTCTCAGGGACCGATCTTCCATCCTGCTTTACAGTAGCTGGCTTTAACGGCCTGGCTGTTGAGACCCAGGTCCTGAGAGACAGGGGTCTCTCCCCTGAGGTCATTCCTACCCTGATCAAGGTTAGGAAAACCTCCTCTGGTAAGATTTATTACCGTACCTGGAAAGCCTATTTCGCCTGGTGTGAGTCCAGGGGGTTCTCCCCTCGCTCGTACTCGGTGTCGAGAGTGTTGGCTTTCCTCCAGTCGGGGGTGGGCCAGGTGTCTGCACTGGCTATTCTTTTTCAGCGTCCTGTGGCGTTTAATTCTTTAATTTGCACCTTCATTCAGGGTGTGCGCCATTTGGCTCCTCCCAGAAGAGAGCCTTTACCTCCGTGGGACTTGAACATAGTTCTGTCCGTTTTACAGCGTTCTCCCTTTGAGAACATCCGGGAGATTTCGTTGCCTCTGCTGTCTAAGAAGGTTGCCTTTTTAGTGGCGATCACTTTGGCTCGCAGAGTATTAGAGCTGGCGGCATTGTCTTGTCGCTCTCCTTACTTGGTAATTCACAAGGATAAGATGGTCTTGCGACCACACCCGTCTTTTCTTCCTAAGGTGGTCTCTGAGTTCCACCTTAATGAGGACATTGTCCTGCCTTCGCTTTGTACGAAGCCTAAGCATCCCAAGGAGGTTGCATTGCATTCCTTGGATGTTGTCAGGACGATCAGGGTTTACCTGTCGTCTACGGAGTCCTTTCGGAAGACGGATTCCCTCTTTGTCCTTCATGAGGGACCTCGGAAGGGCATGGCTGCGTCTGCGGCGACCATTGCCAAATGGATCAGACAGACCATTGAACAGGCCTATGCTTTGAAGGAACGGGTTCCACCCTTCCCTGTTAAGACGCACTCTACCAGATCTTTGAGTGCGTCCTGCGATCCAGGACCACCCGGACACAGACGGCTGGGACCCCGCTGGATACTTACCTTACAAGCCTGATTGGCCCACTTGTCGTAAGACATTGGGGGTCAACACCATCTGGTGAGTTTGTATTACCTATCCTATTCACACAGGAGCACGGAGGGTGACACCACCATTGCACTGTTTGCTGTTGGTTTGCAAACACCGTCACAGAAGCTAGAAAATTCACCTTGGAACACATATATATATTGTTTTTTGGACTATATGGACACTAATTTATTCACTATAAAATACTTTTTGGATTTTTTTAACACCAGTATATATATATTTTGTAGGTTTTAACTGGAATTTGATAACACGTGATTTGAGCATAATTTATTTATATGTGTATGTATATTGCTCTGAAGTCACACTAAAGCACAGCACTTTATTTGGGTAACCAAACGCACAAGAAAGTGTATAGGTGTTACAGACACCTATATATTTTTCCACCTATATGCGTTGTGGGTAATATTTATTATATTACTCAGTTTCATGTACACCCTCAGGGTTGTCCACAGCAGCAATCCCAGAGTCAAATTGTTTTGACCACATATAGTGTTATAACTAGTACACTTGGCATCACTGCTTTATTATTTTCATATAAACATCCGCACAGTAGTAGCTTTCCTTCATCAAGGAGATTTTCTGGCTTCTATTGATCTCAAGGACGCTTACCTTCATATTACAATATATGTCGGGCATCAGCGTTTTCTTCTTTTTGCCGTGGGCAAGGAGCACTATCAATTTGTGGCATTACCTTTTGGTCTCGCCTCAGCTCTTCAGGTGTTCACAAAGGTTTTGGGCCTAGTGTTGGCCTTGCTACAACAGAAGGGGATTGCGGTACTGGGTTACCTGGACGATCTGCTTATGCATGCAGAGTCTTCCTCAGCTCTAGAAGCCGACTTAGACATTACGATGCAAACTCTACAGGAGTTCGGGTGGACACTGAATTTTCAGAAATCTTCACTGACTCCGTCCACCAAGCTGGTCTACTTGGGTCTGACGCTGGACTCTGAGTGTTTCTTCCTCCGTCAAAACTTCTGAAGCTACAGGATGCGGTTCGGCTCCTGTTTTCCAACCATCGGTCATCACTCAGGAATTGCATGCAAGTGCTGGGTCTGATGGTTTCCACCTTTTTGAGGTGGTTCCATTTGCGCAGTTCCACACCAGACCTCTGCAAAGTGAGATTCTGCCCAAATGAAACGAGGATCCGCTGTCAATCTGATCCTGCAAAGTCGGGGTTCGAGGGAGCCTCGTCTATGGTGGTTCCTCTCCCCAGGCCCTGCATCTGGGAATCCTTTCCTCCACTGTATTGGACTGTATTCACCTTGGATGTCAGTCTGTCTGGATGGGGAGGAGTCTTGGTAGTGTGTTTGGCCCAAGGTGTCTGGACTTGGGAGGAGTCCAGGCTGCTGATCAATATCCTTGTCTGTCTCAATGGACGGATCGTCTGCAGGGACGCCCTGTGCAGATACAATCGGACAATGCTACGGCTGTGGCATATGTCAATGATCAAGGGGGCACAAAGAGTGCCCTGGCGGCCCAGGAAGTGGCCGTCATTTTGAGGTGGGCAGAACGATATGTTTCAGCCCTCTCTGCTGTGCACATTCCGGGGAGAATTGGCAAGCGAACTACCTCAGTCGGCAGACGTTGGATCCTGGAGAATGGTCTGTTCACCTGGAGGTATTTTATCAACTTTGTCTTCGGTGGGGGACCCCCGATCTGGACCTGCTGGCCTCCCGTTTCAACAGGAATGTGCAGAGGCTCGTGTCAAGGTCTTGGGATCCTCTGGCTGACGCCGCAGAGGCACTGATGGCCCCTTGGGTACCTCTAATTTGGATAGGCATCCGTGACCTAAGCGGCTAAGTTTGATAATTCCAGGCATACCTTTACCAGCTTTACCTATCCAGAGATTGAGATGTGACACCCCTATAGGGATCGCAGGCAGACCTGCACCAACTATATTGATCCAGTGATTGGGACGTGACACCCCCGTTGGGGATTTTTCGTTCTGGTGAGTGCGGTCCTGGGAGAGTGGGGAGCACATTCACTTCACCATCCACCTTCAAGTTTTTGTCTGGGACTGACTTTTTTCTGAACTTTTTTTTTTTTTTTTTTTTTTACCAAGGAGTGATTCAATTATATATTTATTCATTCACTGTAGCACTTTATCACTTATTGTTTTTGGGTATATTAACAATTTTCTGTGTAGTGATTTATAGCACTTACCACTTTTTAGTACTAAGGCACTTTTTGAATTAAGTGTCAAGGGAGTATTTATATTGATTGCTTATAATTTTTAACTTATTTATATATCCAGGATTTATATATATATATATATATATATATATATATATATATATATATACGTTTATTCACATTTTATATCTATTACTTTATGACTATCGTGTATAATAATGTTTTTTTGCAGTGTTCACTGCACACCTTTTCACTTTTTAGTACGCCACGTGACACCCCTGTTGGTTTTTTTTCACCATCTGTCTGGAGGATCGGATAAGATTTCCCCGTAGGGGAGAGCAGGACTCTGTCCCCCTGCTCTGCGCAGCGAGCGTAGATGGACCTGTCACCCACCTGCTCAGCAGAGATCAGCGGAGTGATCCCCGCTAAGCAAAGCGCAGACCGCCTGTGTAAAAGGACCCTAACGGGAGGGGGGTCTGTGTAAAAGGACCTTAACGGGGGGGGGGGGGGGTCTGAGGGAGGGAATGGTTGGGTGCTGACACTATGGACTGCTGCTCCTTCACAGAAAGCAGTGGTCCAGATCTCCATGCTTCTTCTGAAACAGTAAACTTTGGTATAGGGCTGCGGTACTACAAAAAATAAAAATAAAAAAGACATATACCAAACTTTCATGCAGGCTGACTTTATAACAAATATAAAAAAATATATATTTTACATCAAGAGCAAAAAAGCATGTTTTTGAAAACTGTGTTTTATGTGACAGGTTCCTCATATTCCCTTCACAAGACACCAAACCAGTATTACTGGATGTTTTTAGTGATTAGATCAGCTGAGAGGTCTGGGCTCTAGTGACCTGAAGCCAATCATATAATCTTCAAAGGCAGCCAGATCTAATAGACATCCAGCGGGATACAACAAAATTCTGCATAGACTGGGGTCTCCCCAGTAACAAGATTTCGTTTTGATGACCTAGGATCACTCCTGTGATGGGGCATTTACTCTATTTAAAGAGGAATTTCACTTTTCCTTTTACAATATAATTTTTGTCATCCTCTAACTGTCTGATGTAAGCTGCCACTCAGTCTCATCACTCTGGGTCCCTCACCCCCATTTTCTTATCTGACAATATTAGGAGGCTGGCTGTCCCTTACTGGTACTTGCAGCTGATTACGTTAGCCAAGGGGACAAAGATTTTGATGGGGGTGGGGGGGTGGTTAGACATTTCTTCTCACCTAGAGGTGTGGGACTGGCTGTTGTACAACGGCTAATTTATCCCCCCCCCCCCCAAAAAAAAAAGTTTAATACCCAATTGTTTAATTGGGGCTGGGGTGGATAATGGCAAATTAAAGAAGGTGATGTTTCACTTTGTGGGCCATAGATAGTTTAATAAAAGCAGATCCATGCACCAAGTTTTAAGTCATTTCTCCACTGTGTCTCAGGCCAGCAGAATGTAGAAGTGGGTCCTGGTGCTTATATAAGTTGGGTGGACAGTCCAATATCTTTCTGGTTGTCATGTGCCTATTTGTAGCCAGCCCTATGTGTAGAGATAAATCCTAGGATTCTACCATCCACACTAAGCATGGGTAGAGGCATCCCCTCTTCCAGCTATTGTATTCTGATAGATGGTGCATCCATGGCTGTCAGAATATTGACACAGTGTCTACATCTAATTGGATGCAGCCACTGCTCAGCCAAGAATTTTCCACCATGCTCCTTGAGCCTAGGTGCAGACTGCACACCACAATCGCACTGCATTCCTGTGCAAATCACATGCAATTCTGTGTAGTGCAATTTGAGCCATTCATTTTGAATGGCTCAAATGGTACCGCAACCATGTAAATAAGGTGCAGGCAGATTTTTTTTGTTCGCACTAGAACTAGATTGCAGGGGTGTTTACACCCATTTAATCCAGTTCAGGCAAACCTTGATACCTGCAGCACACGGTATGAACTCGAGTGTGATTGCTATGCAGTTTGAGAAACGCACAGGAATCGCTGTTTCCCGCACCGCATCAGTGTGAACCAGGGCTGAGTTCTCAGATCGTAGTTTGTCAAGCCGGGTGCCAACAGGACAACCCACAGATAGACTATGAGCCTTGTATTGCCTGCATAAGAGGTAACTTGCAGATTATACTGTTGCTAGCAATGACACCAAGTCTATCAGGTCTTCCTATCCTATAGTGAGACCCACAGTCAGTACAAGAGATAAGCCCACTGAAGACCTTGTTAATAGCATTAGCAAAGTGTTAGCAGTTTGTTAATAACTTTAATTCTCCACACATTTTGAATGAGGCTGATAGGGCATCCAGTTTGGTAATGGCAAGTGTTTCTGGCCATGGGAAAGCTTGTTATGGCACACAGAGATTTTTAATATTAGGGGTCTGGGAAAAGGCCTGATACTGCCACATATACCATCAGACCAGTCTGAGAACTCTGATGGATTTTGTTGCTTTAGTAATTGCTTTGATATCTAATCACACATCATTCTCAATGAGACCTGTGCACATAAATGCCAAACCAAGGTACATTAATGAATGATGAATGCAGGATGCAAAATAAGGGAGAGAGTAGTAACATGCTGACAGGGTCACTTTAAGCTTCCAGCAGAATCTAAAGGAAAAGTCCACCCTAAAACTAAAATTCCTGCATCTTTTAGACCTCCATGATCTAAGACTAACCTATCTAGAAACAGTATCTCTCCTGCGCTCAAGTGGTATGCGGGAAGGTGAATGGTCTGAAAGGTCTTTTTAGCACAGATAAGGCGGTCTTGCTGCCCCCTCAGGACCAGGGGTATCCAAAAACACTGAAAGCCAACAACAAGAGGGCCTTGTGCATTACCACTAAAAAAGTTTATTAAAATCAAAATGGGTAGCGTATCGCCTCCAGAACACTTCTCTGCTGCTGGATGGCATGATGGCATCCACAAAGACCTGGCTTGGCTTACGCGTTTCGAGGGAGAACCCTCTTCCTCAGAGCCAAAATTGCCACTCACTCGCCATGATGCCAACCAGCAGCAGAGAAGTGTTCTGGAAGCGATTGGTTCCTATTTCTTACATGCATGTATATATCTTACATTTGTGAGTGTAATGTATGCTACCCATTTTGATTTTAATAAACTTTTTTAGTGGTAATGCACAAGGTCTTTATTTTTAATATTCAAAGCAAATGTCTCCATCCATTCATGTGTAGGTGCTTTATTTTGGTGAGAAATCACTTTGAAAAACACTTCCTAACATTTCTGTACATGGCCATCTTGAGTAAGGGCAAATAATTCATCTAGCATTTACTTCCTGCCCTTAGCGCAAGTATGCATGCAGGATAGTGTGCTGAGCTGTGAAAACCCCTCCACCCCTCCTGAAGACTCCTGGGATTTATGACATAATTTGCCTAGGCATTAAAACCAGAAAGTAACTGGAAAAATTGTAAAAAAAAAAAAAAAGCTCTAAAACAAGTAAATATGATATACTTTCCTATCTATTTACTAATGCTAGCAGCATGAGGATTAAAAATAATGCTGAATGGAAGAGTGAAGAACTTGCAGCCAGTATTTTCAAAAGGAGGTCAAAAAAATGTAGCCTCTGTATTTATTTCTTTTTTGGAGGGTGATGATTTATTTTAACAGACTTTATACAAAGAATGAGGTCACAGCTCCCCCTGGTGTAGATTTTAGGTACAATCGCATATTATTATCTGACACTCAGGGCTCCGAGTTAGGGCCTGTACACCAGTGTTAATCGTCGACTAAAACCGACTAAAACGTTTTCGTCGACTAACACAATTCAGATGACTAAAATACGACTAAAACTAAAATGGCATTTTAGTCTTAAGACTAAAATACGACTAAAACTAAAATGGCATTTTAGTCAAAAGACTATAACTAAAACTAAATCAAAATTTGCTGCCAAAAATTAACACTGGTGCATGCTCAAAGCATAAATAATAACATATTAGATTTTTCACTCCAGGACCAGCAGTAGTATATAATGAGTTTGGAAATTGTAGAGAAATGCTTAAATAATGCATTACAAATTACAATTGAACTACACCCATTTGATTATAGATGACTAAAATGAGTTTTAGTCGACTAAAATGTAGGGCGTTTTAGTCGACTAAAATATACTGGAGTTTTAGTCGACTAAATACGACTAAAACTAAAACACTTGCAGAAGACTAAAATAGGACTAAAACTAAAATGCCATTTTAGTCCTAAGACTAAGACTAAAACTAAATTGAAATTTGCTGCCAAAATTAACACTGCTGTACACATGATCAAAAAATTGGACGAGAAATAAAATTTTCGAAACGATCATACGATAATCTGAGCGTTGGTACACAGCTTTCAAGAGCTGATCACGACATTTCATCCAATATGATCTGATTGGACAAGCACGAAAAATTTTCTCGTAGGATACCAGATCGTAGGATTTTTGTTTAATCAGTATAGATCGAAAATACAATACAAATACATGACAACACATTACTAATTTTTTTTTTTTTAATTCTTTCGTACGAGAATTTTCGTAATTTTAGTAAACTCATAATTTTCAAAATGTGTCTAGCATGCAAAAAAATGGATAATCTATCAACCGATATTCGGATCATGTGTACGGGCCATATTTTTTTGAGAATACAAGAAAGAGTATGTAAAGCAGAGGAATTGCAATTCCTATTTTACACTGTTTTTAAAAAAATAAATAAAAAAATCTGATCGTTTTTATTGCTGTCACAAGTAAAATGTCTAGGCTCACTGGGATAAAGGCCGAACAGCTGCCAAGCCGCATCGGGTTTCTCCTGAAAGCTGACCGCTCTAAAAAATGGTATCGGGTGGATGCCTGCAGCTGCAGGCATCATCCCGTTACAACCACTTCTATAAGCCGACGTACAGGTACATCTGTTTGCGGGAAGTGGTTAATGCGTTCTTTGCATTAAACAGTAACTCCACTTTTGTTAAGTAGGGATGTAACGATATCAAAATCTCACGGTACGATACAATTTCGATATTGACCTCACGGTACGATATTTATTGCGATATTGTGGAAAAGCTCATGGTATTGTTAAATAGCTCATGATAGTGTTTGTGATGATAATAGCGAAAAAATACCGACATTTATTCTGCTTTTGCCAGTCAACAGGCAATTTATTGTTGTATTTATGGATCCATGACAACATAAAACACTGATCACATAGTGCTTTTAAAGTGCAAGTTGTAGTCAGGAACATCAATATTCTGTATAGTAATATTTGGTTGCATAACTGATTCTTCTGTGCAATGTTCAAGTTAAGAAGCCGCTAGAACAATTGTAAACAAACAATAGGCAATTCCCTTAAGGCTCCGTTCACATCTAGGCGTTTTGGGGCGTTTTTGGGGCGTTTTTCTGCTCTAGGATCAGCTCTCAAAACGCCCAACAAGACAAATCCTATTCATTTCAATGGCCCCTATTCACATCTGAGCGTTTTGACGCTGTATACAAAACGCCCAACGCTCAAAAAAGTACATGAGCTTCTTTTTGGGCAGATTACAGGCGTTTTCCATTGATCTCTATTCAATCTAAAAACGCCTGCACAAAAATCGCGGTAAAAATCGCGGTAAAATACGCCGCAAAAATCGCGGTAAAATCGCGGTAAAAAACGCGCGAAAAACGCTACGCTCAGGTGTGAATGTAGCCTTAAGTGCAAACAAAGATCAAGTTAAGTCAGGTTTAAATGTGCAAGGCAAATAAAGGCAGCCTTTTAAAACTGGTATTTAGGAACATAACTTAAACTTAAATAAAATAGTCAGTCAAAAAGCCTTTAAAAAAACACTGACCTATCATTTAGCTTATGTTCACGTTTTTCATCAGAAAGATCAAAATATCTACATTGCAAGAAAAAAAAAAAACAGTAAAAAAAATCCTTAAACTCTGGTCTATGTAGTTAACAATGATTTGTTCCGCGGGACTGTGTTTATTCCTCTTGATTTTTGACGGACACCTGTCCTTTTTAATATTGTAACCCAACCACGACAATATCGAGACGACCACGACGATACGATATCGCGATATCTTCGATATCGTTACATCCCTATTGTTAAGAAAGAATAGCATTCCCCTCTGGATGATCTACGTACTTTACAAGGATTTTACCAAAATTTGTGGCAAATTCCTACCTTTTGTTATTCTGAAGAAATAGCTGTTTGTCTGTGTCCATGTGTTGTGTGAATCCAATGGGAGTGATTTTATAATTATCAATCAGCTGCTGCAACTGCAGGGCTCTGAGGAAACTGACCGGATCTGCATCCATGTAAGTGGAGATACCCTTTTAGGGTTAAAAAAAACCTGCGGGCAGCTACCTTTGCCAGCCCGCCCATATACTTCCCTGAGGCCGATCTCGATCCAGTGAGGAGGGGGCAGGGCTGAGCCCTACTCGGTGTGTCCATGGACACAGCGCCAGCTCAGGACCAAGTCCGTAGGAGTTCCCCCAATAGCAAACAGCTTGCTAAGGTGGGCACTCAGCAGGGGCGGGTTGATGGAGCATCCAGGAGCGCTGGTGGGAGACCTGAGAAGAGGAGGATTGGGGCTACCCTGTTTAAAGCGTAGCACAGAGCAGGTAGGTATAACCTCTATAAATTGTTTATTAAAAATAAATAAATTGAGGGTTTACAATCACTTCAAATATAAAAAGTAAAATGCTGCCATTAACATGAAGGTTTATGCAATGAAACAGGATTAGAACAGAACAGAAACAGGATTAGAACTTTTATTTGAAAATCAATTTTTTTCTAAATCGTTTGTTATTGAAAAGAAGATGTCAAATGACTTTAAAAGGTTTAAATATTGTTTTGTTTAAGACCGCATTCACATTGATCCGACCTGGAGGCGACTTGCATTGACTTCAATGATATGAAGTCCGTGCAAGTCGCGCCGAGGTCGCGGTGCACTCTGTGCACCGCGACTTCACAGGTCGCCCCAGCAAGTCGTGTTGCACCAGTGTGAATGGGCGCTTAAGATCATTCAGAATATAAGGAGTAGGCTACAAATAATGGAAATACAATGTGCAAATGAAGGTTACTCTAAATTTTGACCATAGGTACATTTTTAACAAACCTGAAAATGTAAACTTCATTGGTTACAGTGGGTCACTGCTATTCATATAAGAGGATACTTTGAACTACCCACTACAGAATAAATTCTGTAGTGTAGTGCATGTATGCTGGTTTCCCCACTCCTGAACTTGGATGGCGGATTCCTAGCGAGGCTGTAATGCTGGGGAGAGGCTGCAAGAGGCGTTCTTATGTTCTTTCACTGCAAAAAACCCCTTGCAAAGTGACAAACTACATTTGGCGGCTGTGGTGGCAGGCCAGTGACAAGCCCTATCTGGTGGAAGGCTGAAACAGTGACACGCTGCATCTGGTGGAAGGCTGCAACAGTGACACGCTGCATCTGGTGGAAGGCTGCAACAGTGACACGCTGCATCTGGTGGCAGGCTACAGTGACACGCTGCATCTGGTGGCAGGCTACAGTAAGACTGCATCTTGTGGAAGGCTGCAACAGAGACATGCTGCATTTGGTGGCAGGCTACAGTGACACGCTGCAGCAGTGGCAGGCTACAGCGAGACACTGCATCTTGTGAAAGGCTGCAACAGTGACATGCTGCATCTGGTGGCAGGCTACAGTGACACGCTGCAGCAGGGGCAGGCTACAGCAAGACACTGCATCTTGTGGAAGGCTGCAACAGTGACAAGCTGCATGTGGTGGCAGGCTACAGTAACAAGCTGCATGTGGTGGCAGGCTACAGTGACACGCTGCATGTGGTGGCAGGCTACAGTGACACGCTGCATGTGGTGGCAGGCTACAGTGACACGCTGCATGTGGTGGCAGGCTACAGTGACACGCTGCATGTGGTGGCAGGCTACAGTGACACGCTGCATGTGGTGGCAGGCTACAGTGACACGCTGCATGTGGTGGCAGGCTACAGTGACATGCTGCATGTGGTGGCAGGTCAGTGACACGCTGCATCTGGTGGCAGGCTACAGTGACACGCTGCATGTGGTGGCAGGCTACAGTGACACGCTGCGACAGGCTACAGTGACACGCTGCATGTGGTGGCAGGCTACAGTGACACGCTGCATGTGGTGGCAGGCTACAGTGACACGCTGCATGTGGTGGCAGGCTACAGTGACACGCTGCATGTGGTGGCAGGTCAGTGACACGCTGCATGTGGTGGCAGGTCAGTGACGCGCTGCATCTGGTGGCAGGCTACAGTGACACGTGCATGTTTGCAGGAAGCTCAGGGCTCCCACTGATTCTCCATTATGGTGAGACAACTATTTCATTGTATATTACAACGTAATAGGGATCGACGATATAGGTTTTTCGTTGCCAATACTGATACCGACATTTTGGCCATTGCATATCGGTATCAACCGATATGGGCAGATATTTTGTACATCTTATGTCGGGGTCCAAGACTAGTCTTCTCCTCCTTCCAGCCATTAGGTGGTGATGCTCATGTAAGGGTAAAATGATGTCACATAGCATTATTCCGTTTACAAATGTTATTGAATATGCCACTCACATATGTACAAATTTAAAGATGTATGCAATTCCATATTAGCAGATCTGCTGGCAGATTGGTATCTATCACCCACTTTCTGTAAGTGATACCCGGGTGATACCGCTCCGTTCGGCATCCACTCAATACTACTCTGTCTCACCCACTTGCCTTAAGTGACACCCGGGTACTCCGTCCAGCATACGATCTTGGAGGTCACGTGTGTGGTTATACCCGGTGTGACGATGTGACCTCTGAGATCATCATTGTATGCCAGATGGAGCGATATCGGGTGGGTGGGTGAGACAGATCGGTATCGGGTGGGTGGGAGATGGAGTGGGTGAGACAGAGCAGTATTGAGTGATGCCGAACGGAGCAGTATCACCCGGTTATCACTTACAGAAAGTGTGTGAGAGATACTGATCTGCCAGCAGATCTGCTAATGTGGAATTGCTTATATCTTTAATTTGTACATGTGAGTGGCCCATTCAATAACATTTGTAAACGGAATTATGCTATGTGACATAATTTTACCCTTACATGAGCAATATTTGGAATATCGGCCAGCTCCGGGGCCGATACAGATATATCGACAAAAGTCAATATTGCCCCTCGATATATCGGCCTTGCCGATAATCGGCTGATCCCTACAATGTAATAATAGAAATAATGCGCTTCAGTCATCCTGATACCATATCAACCTTGGTGTCTGGATAATTGAAGCATTAAAACGGTCCCCCTGATCCTTGGAAAAACCTTCTTGCCTGAAACCGGTCCCTCGCGGCAGAAAGGTTGGGGACCGCTGCTGTCCATTACGTGATTGGCAGGAGGTTAAACATTAGTGATGTAAATATTTAAAAAGCTTTTTACCTTCATGTATTGATTCAGCATTGTCTACATAGCAGACATTGCAAAAGGCACTTCCATGGAATAGAAGTATTGTTTGTAGAGATTTATGCTTAAAATAATATGAAACCAGCATTCGAAAGGGAAAGTGGTGAAAGATTCATTTCATTCCTTTCACTCACTGTTCTCAGCAGACGAGATTCACGGATGACCTCATTGCATGTGATCACTTGCCGACGAGACGAGTGAGCCACCAGCGCTGGTGAAAGGTTTGCCATAGCGGAGACATTCTAGTCCTGCAAAGCCCTGGGCAATTTTTTCATGGAGCTGTCAACTTTTTTCTTGTTTTTTATATTGTGCTGCTCAACAGATTTGCATGAGTTCCTATACACAAAGACTACCCGTATAAACATGATACCATTTCTAATATCAATAGAAATGTTCCTTTATAGTTGGTTTAAGGCCCCTATTTGGCAGCTTGCTTAAATAAATTGCAATGTATACCTGCACAGGCCATTAAATGTCTTTGCCACGGAGAGATTTAAAGCCCAGTTTTTAGCCAATTTTCTTTTATTTTTAGGAGTGCGATACATTTATGTCGGTTTTTTATATTTGTCTGATTCTTTACAAAATGCCAATAAAATGGTTTTAGTTTTTAGCTTAACTTGGTGGCAGTCACTTCATTTGAAGCAGTTTTTGCATATTTTTGAGCTCAGAAAACTTTTTTTTTTTTTTTTACATAATTATACATATTATGTATTCTAGAGCATTGCTCTTCTCTCCTCCAGTGATCAGACCATTAGAGCTTTCTAGAAAGTCGGAAGGGACTGATTGGTGTCATACATTGTGAACATATGGCAGTTTTCCACTGCAAGTACCAGCTCGGCCCTCTTGGCCCGGTTTTCCTTTTCCACTGCTGGTACCGCATGGTACGGTGTTGGAACGGTTCGGTACGGTATGGTTTGTTTTTCCACTAAAGTAGTACTAAGGTTAAGTGGGTGAGCTAACAACTGGGTGGGTGGGATTCTCTGACCAATCAGTGGCTAGTAGTGACTGCATGCAAAGGATTGTGGGATATGGTACCGGGTATGGTACCTCTTGGAACCACAATGGAGGTGGTACTGTTTTTGAGAGCCGTACCATTCGGTTCCATGCAGTGGAAAAGCGCGGCCGTGCCGTACCGTACCGAACCGTTCCTACACCATACCATGTGGTACCAGCAGTGGAAAAGCACAAAAGCGAGCCGAACCGTTCGGTTCCATGCAGTGGAAAAGCGCCAATAGAGCAGAGCCTGTGGATAACCCTCCCGATCTAGTTTGCCACCCTATCTTCAGGGCCAGATCACGCCTGAATCACACAGAAACACGTGCAGTGCAATTTTTCAACCCATTCATTTGAATGTACTGTAATAGCACTAGATTGCACATCAAATAGTGGATGCGCTCGTTATAAAAAATGCAGATCATATGGTACCGCGGAAGCACACAATCTGGTGCAAGCAAATGCACTGCCTTTGCGATCTGCGTTTTGGGGCGCCATTCGAATTATAGTGACACCCATCACACACCAAGTACGTTTTGAATGCAGTGCAGAAACTTGCACAGAACGCAGGTTTCCTGATCCACCTTCTCGTGTGAGCGAGCACTCCTATGTGTTAGGGTTAGGGATGCACCGATCCGACTTTTTTGGTCCCGATCCCGATCTTTTGCTTTGTGAAATCGCCGATCCCGAATCCGATCCGGAAGTACTGTTTTGTGAGCTTATAACAAAATAATACTTCCGTATCGGTATCGGCAGATACCTTTCTAACATTGTGCATTCAAATCTAAAATGTCAGGGGTTTAGTCTTTAAGAGGTTAAACTTCCCTCCTTCGGCAGACGGAACAAAAAGATATATTGTAATCATTGTGTTTACTTAACTGGGAGAGTTGAAAGGCATTTGCAGGAGGCTCTTTTTTTTTTCTTTGACACCTGTTTGTGTGTATTTTTTATTAAATTATATATAAACATATAAATATAAACCAATAGAATTTTTTTTGTACACAAGAGTACCCATTAGGCCTGGTTTACACTAGTGCGATTTCAGATGTGACTTGAGTTGCACAGAATTGCATGACAAGGGAAATTCTATTGTATTCAATGGTGCCCATTCACATCATTACAGCGCAGCTTGATTTTGATGATGGGTCCTGTGCTTCTTTGGTGCGATTCCAGCATGATTCTGGATAGAATGTGCACATCACATCCAAGCTGCATCACATAATCGCACTGAAAGTTGGATCAAAATCTGATTGCAGCAGTGTGAACCTAGCCCTATGGAAAGTGTGAATTCTGTTCTGTATTAAACATATTACTCTCTAGCTGGGCTCCTTACTGTGGAGAAGGGACTCTCGGACTCTGATCCTACACTACTGTATATAAAACATTCATTGGATCCTTAGGAGAGGGGGGAGCTGACATTTTCCTAAATTATATTCTGTAACTTTACATTAAAGTGAAATCATAATGGCTTTTGGTCAATTTTAAAGTTTTAGTGCCGGTTCACATTTGTGCGATCACAGACATTGCATGTGATTCGGAGCGCACTGCTCCTAAAATTACATGCAATGTCTGTGCGGTGCAAATTCAGCCATGCAGTTTCTATGGCTGAATTCGCACCTCAATCGCACTAAACACGCACAGGACCCTTTTTGTGGTCCGCAGCAGAATCGGATCGCATGGTGGTTCACACTAGTGCGATCCGATTCTGTGCGTAATCTTCGATCGCACTGCGATATGCGATCTGATCTGGGGGTGTCAACCTTGAATTGACACCCCCAGCGTATCGCATATGGCAGTGTGAACTGCCTGTCCTGCGGATGCGATGCGGGAACAGGCTGTATATTCGCAGCGTTCCCGCATCGCATAAATGTGAACCGGCACTAAGCCCTGTACACACAATAAGGATATCGGATGAATGGTCCTCCGTTTTTTTTTTTTTTGCATGCTAATCTCATATCGAAAATTAAGCTTTTACTAAAGTTACAAAAATTCTCGTTTGACAGAATAAATATTCGGAAGTGATGTAGTGTGTTTTAATGTATTTGTATTGCATTTTTGAACGACAACTGTACTGATTAAACGAAAATCGTAGGATCTGGTATCGTACGAAAACATTTTTGTGCATGTCTGATCGGACAATATCGGATGAACTGTCATGATTGGCTCTTGAAAGCTGTGTACTAACGACTAGATTATTGTGCGATCGCTTAGAAAGCGGTGTTTTTTGTACGATTTTCTGATCGTGTGTATCACGATTTGTACTTTTTTTTTTTTTTAATAGCTTCCCCCCAGGCCCTCTATGGGTTACCGGATGTAAACTGCCTGATCTGTTTACAGCCAATGGCCATCTGATCCGATCCACTTTCTTTAGCGAATAGGATTGGATCAGATGTCGGCTGAAGTCAATGGATGGTCTGATCGGGTCTGCCTAAAAAACAAAGGCGGACGCGATTGATCCGCCCGTGTGAATTGGCCCTAAACTGGAGGTGTTAAAGTGACCCTGAAACCATATCCTTATACTGTACTGCAAAAATTATCTATACATATCCACTATTTATTTAATGTTCCTGTAATCTATTTTTCATGAAAGCGTTTTTTTGCCTCCTTGTAACCTCCTCTGTGAGCTCCCGAACCTTCCAATTCCGCCTCCCTTCTGATTGTTTGGAATAAGCAGTGCATGTTAGTTGTGGTCATGGGCACTAATATATGCACTGATATATGCGCACTACAAACCCCAAACCCCATACTCCATCTCAGGAGCGAAAGTGGCTACATGCCTACATACAGTGCAACCGTGAAGAACCTTCTGGCCATTCTCCTAACAGGAAATCGGATCACAGATCCATATTCTGCATTTTTAAATTTGTGGGGGTACCATTAGGAGTGAATGGCAGCCCCACGTGTTTTTTAAAGAGCAGCACAGTTTGGCTGCAGGTGCGGAAACAGGTACGATTCCTGCATCCGCAACCACCCGCAACAGTGTGAACCTAGGCTAAGCCCCCGTTCACATCGGCTCGATTTAACATGCAATTTGACATGTCAAATTGCACGCCAAATCGCAGGCTATTACTGGCAATGGCACTGACCCAATTGGTGCGACGCCGACTTTGCAGCGGCACACAGATTTCCAAAAGTAGTTTCTGCACTACTTATGGTGACTCCTGGGGCGATTTTAATAGACTTCTGTGCATGAACCCACACAAATGTCTTTCAAATCGCCCCTGAACTTGCACTGAAATGCAAGTTTGAAATCGTGCGAGTTCAGCTGAGCTTGTACGATTTTAAACCCGCGTTTAGTGTAAACGTACTCTAAGGGGTTGTTTTTTTTTTTAATCATCCAGATTTAGTGCCGGTTCACACTAAAGCGGCACAACTTCGGGGGCGACCTGTGAAGTCGCGTGCACCGCGACTTCGGCACGACTTGCACGGACTTCATAAAATGAATTTCTATGCAAGTCGCCCCGAAGTAGTACAGGACCCTTTTTCTAAGTCTGAGCGACTTGTATCGCTCCTATTAGAACGGTTCCTGTAGCAGTCAATGGACCGCAACGGTGCGTGGCTTGCATAAAGTAAAAATAAGTGATGTCTTAATTGATTAGATTGATGTTAACAATTAGGCATATGAATTGATATATATATGTATATAATGCGGGAAAAATCGCAAAAATAATACATATTAATCTTATGTGCTTCCAGAATTATAAAAAAAATGTCCGGACTCCTAAAAGTTTTGATAATAATAATAAAATGCTATCTTCAGAAGTCTGTGTTTTTTATGGTCCGTACACATGATAAGAAAATTGTACAAAAAATACCGCTTTCGAAGTGATTGTACAATGATCTGATCGCTAGTACACCGCTTTTCGAGAGCTGGTCACAACAGTTAAGCCGATGGGACAAGCACTAAAAATCTTAATCCGTATAGTTGTCATTAGAAAATACAATGCAAATACAATACAACACGTTACATCACTTCTGAATTTTTATTATCGTATGAGAATTTTTGCCACTTTAGTAGTAAACTCTTTATTTTCGATATGAGATTAGCATGCAAAAAGACCGGACGATAATTTCATCATGTGTTCCAGGCATAAGACTTTGTAGTGGACTCTGCTTTAAATTCAGCAGATGATGTTGCTCTTAGTATATATGGTGGTATTAAAAGAGAACACTAGAGGTCAGTAGAAGCACAGATGTAAGCTGTGAAGATTCATAGTTTAGTAAAATATAGGACACTATCGCCCCCTGTTGTCTGCATTGCAACATTTATTTTCATTTCAGAAAGTTTATACCTACAGATTACAGAAAAAAGAATGTAACAAAAAACATGATCCCATGAAAATGATTTGTGCAGCTTTTAATAGCTGAAAGTAGCTATACATTGATAGCGATTGAATTCAATGCTATATTTTATGTAATTTTATAATGCAGTCCCCAGATGTCAAGCTGTTGTGTCCCTTGTGTACCATGTACATTACAGATTATGTGTAGCTCCCTGTCATCTGCGGTATTTTCCAGTGTACGCCCCTTGTCTCCTATGGTAATACAGTGCAGAGATCTGTTGGTTTTTCCATTGCAGGTTTCCTATATCTCTCACTGTGTCACATTTCAGAAACTATTGTAAACGTCTTCATTCCGAGGTGTCAGTACACTAGTGACCGCCGCTTTCTGCTGTTCATTTTAGGATTCTTGGTGTTAATACAGGGCAGATGTTCTAGGCTAGTAGTTTCCAAGCTTTTTCGTGACAAAAAAAACAAAACAAAAAAACACAAAAAATTTAAAACATACAGTATCTGCATACACTCAGATCGTTACTGCTTCTTGTATCTACTGGTTAGGAGTAGACCTTCTGACAAAACAAGTTCTTTCTGTTTTTTGCTGCCTCTGATACCTATTGTGAGACATTGGACTTTTACAACATGGACGTTGTTCAATGGAATTGATATGCTGGTTCACATCGCATGCTTGTGAGTAGCCACTTTTTAATATTTTACCAATAAAAGCCTACTGAGGATAAAGCGCTAGGCTGGTGCTCCCTTCTTTTTGTTTGTTTACAGTGTTTTGTTGACCACCCCGGTCGTAGAGGGCAGCAAGGCTTAGCCATTAGTGGATGCCAAGTGAGAGTTCCGGGATAGAGGCAGCCTGAGAACCTGATTCTGAGTGCAGGAGTAAGGTGCCAAGCATCGTCATTTTCTTTCTGGAGTATATACAAACACTGTAGCTGCTGACTTTCAATATTGGGACACTTACCTGTCCAGGGATCCCACAATGTCCGCACCCCAGCCAATTTTCAGGTTGGCTCTTGGGTGCTGCTGCCACCATTCATTGTAAGGGAAACCCACATTAAAGCCTTTCGGCTTAACAGACAGTTGCCTACTGCGTGAAGCACGCTGCGCTTTTCTAACTGGCCTGGCGTCGTAGGAAGGAGGAGGGGGCCAAACTTCCATGGGACTTCGCCACGGTGGAGTCTCACGGAAGTGGGGATGGGTACCTGTCAAAAACGGGTACCAGTTCCCCCCTGCATTTTTTGGGTGGAACTCCGCTTCCTTAATTTCTCAGAGGTGGAGTAGTGCATCCATTTGTACCATAGGGTGGTACATTTTTCCCAAGTATCTAATTCTTTAGCCTACATTTCCTCCATTAGTATAGTGTGGTTAACCATGTCTACCCAGAGGGACAGAGGAGGAGTGAATGTGCTTTTCCAGAACCTGGAAATATGCTGTCTAGCTGATGAAAGGAAGAATCCTAAAATGCAAACTCCAAACTTTTTTTTTTTTGTCAGTCTTGAATATGGTGCATTTTTTTTTCTTATTTTGTTATGTCTTATCAGGGAAATTGACCATTACTTCCTGTCCCCGGGACACCACAGGAAGTTAAAGGAAATCTTTCCTAAACAGTTGTCATTGGAACAGGTGTCCTTTATGGAAGATTTCCCCTCTATTCCTGTTCTTAAAATGTTGCACTGTCCATTTCTTGTACTGAAGACCATGGTCACCAGAAAAGATGGAGAATATAACTCTCCCCAGTGGGGACACAACCAGCAGTAAAACTTTATAGGGGTTTTAACGCTTCCTCACACAATACAAAAAAATGTAATGTTTACCCTTTACCTATACTATAAATATAAAGTATGATACTAAGAGGAATAAGTCATGGTTTTCCTTGTACTAGAGTAGCAGATATATTTGAAGTTGCTGTATGAGCAAGAGATGAACATCTCTAAGGCTCCATGCACACAGGGCGTCATAAAAACGTGCTCCAAAGCTGTTTACATAACGCCGGGAAACAGCAGCTGTAAAAACGTGCTTTCAGTAGCTTTTTCTACTAGCGTTATTGCACGTTTGGCCACAGTAGCTGTTAGCAGCGTTTTTTCTGCCTCCATTCAAAATCGCTGGAGACGTCGTCGGAGGAGGACCGGAGGAAGAAGGACAGCCGACAGCCGACAGCAAAAGAGCAGAAGACCGGAGAGGAGAAGACAAGAAGATTGGACAGCAGAAGGGCGGACAGCAGAAGACCCTCGGAGAGGAGAAGACAAGAAGGGCGGACAGCAGAAGACCCCCAGAGAGGAGAAGACAAGAAGGGCGGACAGCAAAAGAGCAGAAGACCCTCGGAGAGGAGAAGACAGCAGAAGACCCCCGGAGAGAAGACAAGAAGGGCGGACAGCAAAAGAGCAGAAGACCCTCGGAGAGGAGAAGACAGCAGAAGACCCCCGAGCCGGATGAAGTTTTTTAATAAATTTTCCAAAACGTCTCCTGTCGTTATTTCCATACACTGCATTTTATGGGGTGAATGAGTAGGGGTACAGTGTACCCCATACCCATTCACATAGGGAGGGGGTCCGGGATCTGGGGGGGCCCCCTTGTTAAAGGGGGCTTCCAGATTCCGATGAGCCCCCTGCCCGCAGACCCCCACAACCACCGGCCAGGGTTGTGGGGATGAGGCCCTTGTCCTCATCAACATGGGGGCAAGGTGCTTTGAGGTGCGGGGTGCAGAGCCCCCCCTGCCCCAAACTGCCGGACTGCATGCTCGGATAAGGGTCTGGTATGGATTTTGGGGGGGACCCCACGCCGTTTTTTCGGCGCGGGGCTACCCTCAAATTCCATACCAGACCCGAAGGGCCTGGCTTGGAACCTGGGGGGGAACCCCACACCGTTTTTTTCCCCATTTTGGCGTGGAGTTCCCCCTCAAGATTCTCACAGTGCAGGTCGCACCGCAAGTCGGATCACCCAGATCCGACCTGCGGTGTGACTTCCATTCAAATCAATAGGCTCCCATAGGGAACCATTGATCTTGAATGGAAGAAAAAAAACGTATAACGTGGCTTAACGCACGTTAAGCCACGTTATGAAGCCTTATGGAGCCTTTAGCAGCGTCAGACGTTTTTTGCAGCTTGACGCTGGAGCTCCTGAACCCATAGTTCCTGGGTTTTTTTTGGAGCTGTAAAACGCCTATGCCACTTGGAGCTCCTAAAAGCTCTATGTGTGCATGAGGCCATAGAATAACATGGATGGGCGTTCTGCAGCTGCAAAAAAAAACGTCTGACGCTGCTAACAGCAGCTGTAAAAACGTCCAGTGTGCATGAGGCCTAAACAACAAACGGTAATATGTACGAGTATGTGTATTTTCCTTTAGGCTTTATGCACATGGACATTTGGAGGCATTTTAAATGCCTAGCATAAAATTCCTGGCATTTCTCCCATGTCTGGGGAGTCGCGGCTCTCGTGTACAGCCTGCCATACAAGTAAATAGCTGTACACAAGTGTAGTTGTGTAAAGGCTGATGCGTCTTTGCATTGACCGTTTCATGCACTTACACTGTATTTTCCGGAAAGTAGGTCTGAAATCACTTTTCGGGTGAATTTTTTTTTTTTTCTGTTCAGTTTGTAGGAACGCACGTTTTTTAACGTTGTGACTCAGCGCAATAAAACTTAGAATGCAGCTTGAAACTTTTGCGTTTAAGAAATATTCACAGCAGCATTGGCCTTCTACATGACCATGGTGGCATACAGAAATTTTTTATTGAAGGCTGAGTGCGGCTCCCCGGGCACAGGAAAGTGCCAGGAATTGTACGGTAGACGTATGAAATGCCTGCTAACCACTATGTACATCAGCCCTTACAGCAGGGGTATTGAATTACAATTCACCAAGGTCCGGTCAGTAAAATTTTCTTCCACCAGAGGTCCAAATATCAGAATGTCGGTACCATTGCACATTTTCACGTGCGCCAAACGGTTTGTTGCTGCAGCACCATGCGGCTTGGTGCGGCACAATTTTTTAAAGAAAGGTAAAGGTCTTCTTTCTGTGTTTCTTGCGGGTAGTGCAGCCCATGATGTGTGCACCTAATACACATGCACAGATCTTAACCCATTCTTACATCAGCGTCCTCGGTCCCCACTGCACATCAGTCTCTCCCCCCTCCCCCCCCCACACATCAAGATTCCCTGTTGAGTGTCCTCAGCTCCCCATTTACATCACCCCCCTCCACCCCTTTCAGAGTAGGGTTCTTACACTTCCTTGACTTCAACCCCCATTAACAGTAATGTCCTCTGCCCCTATTTACACCTTTCCCTCACATTCCAGTCCTCGGCTCCACCCACATTCCAGTCCTCGGCTCTCGACCCCCCCCCCCCACTCCCCCACATCCAGAACTTAGCCCTGTTTAACCTAATCTCCCTCACTGTCCTACCTTACACAGACAGAACGGAGGGAGACATGCTGCATTGGCTGGATGGAGGCGGGCGTTGCAAGATAGTGATTGGCTGCTAGGACTGTCCTTCAACCTAGCAGCCAATCACCTCCTTAACCTCAGGCAGCTTTGCCCTCCATGCTGAACTGTCCCGCTTCCCGCTGTCGGCTCTGTGAGGATTAGAGTGATGGCAGGGGGAAGAAAAGTCTCCTAAACGGTGGGACCGCGGCGGTCCGAATGGGAGAGTGACGCAGTCCGCATTTGGCCCTCGGTCCGCCATTTAGTGATGCCTGCCTTACAGTGTGCAAAGCACTAGAACCCCTGAAGTGAGTAGACCTGTCCTTCCAGGGCCCTAGGAAGAACTTTATCTGGTTAGGACACAGGCTCTCACAAAAAGTTTGCTGGGGTCTGCAACTTTATGGAAAAACATTTAATGATTGTGGCTCCAGGTTGTAAGTGGTGAGGAGGTGACACATCTCCTGTGCTGTTTATAAATGTAGGAGGCGTACCGAATGTTTGGTGCCGAAACTAAAAATTCAGGATGCACTTGGTTGAAACCGAAGATGACAGTTTCTTTTTTTTTTTAAAGTATATATTTTTATTTATGATATTAATTAAAAGGGGAATACAATATAATTGGATATATTTATATATATCCAATTATATTGCATTTGACTTTTTAATGAAGATCATAACTTTAAATGAATATGAATTTGTCGGCACCTTAGTGGAAAAAAAAAAAAACTCAGAAAAAGGCATCCCTTTAAATCCTTTGTATGTCTTCACATTGGTCTGTTGTGCTCTGGTGTTAAAAATCTTGCATGCTGCATTATTGGTCAGTTAAAAAAACTGCACCAAAAACTCACCTCCCAGTTTGAAATGCATAGAAAATGCAGTAGGAACGCATCAATAACGCACCCGTGTTACATTTTTGATGTGGTTTTTGAGTCACGTGACCTATGAAAAACACACCATAAGCACAGTAAAATCAGGGCAAAATCGCATGCATTTTCAGTGCCGTTATCATCGTCCCCCCTTTTCTCTATCAGCAAAATGCCAAAACGCCATTTTCGGCCAATCTGTTTTCCCATATGGAAGAAAAATATATTTCCAATATATTTAGGGAACAATTTTTAGAAATATATTGAATATGTCCAAAATGGTAGCATTTCAAATATATTTCCAATATATTTAGGGAAATTTTTTTTTTTAAATATATTGAATATGGCCAAAATTGTAGCATTTCAAATATATTTCTAATATATTTGGGGGGAAAAATAAATTTTTTTAAAAATATATTTTAAATATGTTTTTCTTCCATGTGGGTTGTCCCATCTCTATTTGTAATCCCTCTTTTGGGGTGATTTTTTTTATTTCGGTTTTTATTTTATTTTGTTGTAGTAGGAATGCAATTTCTGATGATACGTTGAGTCTGGGTCTGTTTTTAGCAACTCGACTACTACTGCAGCTACTTTTCTCTGATCTCCAGAATCGCCTGTAGTGATATCTGCTTGTCAATCTGAGGAGACACTTGTCCTTTCAGCTTTAATAAAACCTTGAACTTTTAATAAAACTGATAATATTCATGATTGCAGTATAATAATGGTGTTCCCATTCCAAGAAGGGGTTAAAACAAGTTAATGGCTGCTACATGTATAAGTTGCACAGCTATAATTGATTTATGCAGTGCGAAGCTTGATACTATGCGATTCATGTGCAAGTGGAAAAAAGGGTCCTCCACCATTTTGGTGCAGATGTGATTTGAGCCATACAAAATGTTTGGCTCCAATCGCACCGCTCAGACATCGCATGTGATGTGCACAGTAATGAGGTGCAATTCCTGGGCGAATCACATGCAGTGACTGCATTGCACAAGTGTGAACCCGGGCTCAAGAACCCGGCTCCTTTTCTTCTACATTCTCATTCTAGGGTCATCTTCGGCTTGCTTTTCATTTCATTTAAATTAACATCTTAAACTGTCAAAAGGTTTATTCATTCGTTAGGTACCTGAGACATGCAAGACTCAAAATTAATAATAGAAAGTATATTCTATTTATCTAAAGCCAAAAAACAAGAGGTGGTTGGGAAATTTTTAAGGTTGTGTCTAAACCTGAAGCTCTTTGAAATGTTGATCAGATTTAGTATTAAAACCCCTGTCAGCATTTCACCTAAACCTTTTGGCATGAAAAAGTTTTTATTCTATTATATGTCAAATATAAAGAGCAGATACGATCTAACATAGGAGATTCACTTAGATGTGATTGAGGATAGATGGGTTCAATCACTCACATTAGTCTTTTAATAATCTCTAATGAGATACTGATGTCAGCAAAACGGCTAGGCACCTCCATAGGCTTAACCACTTCAATACTGGGCACTTTCACCCCTTTCCTGCCCAGGCCAATTTTTAGCTTTCAGCGCTGTCACACTTTGAATGACAATTGCGCGATCATGCTACACTGTACCCATATAAAAATGTTATCATTTTTTTCACACAAATAGATCTTTCTTTCGGTGGTATTTAATCACCACTGGGTTTTTTATTTCTTACAAAAAAAAGTAAAATTTGAAAATAATTTTTCTGCGGCACTGATGGGCACTGAAAGGCTGCACTGATGAGGTGGCACTGATGAGGAGGTACCAATATGCCTCACTGATGGGCACTGATAGGCGGCACTGAGAGGTGGCACTGATGGGCGGCACTGATGGCTACTGACGGGCGGCACTGATTGTGGGCACTAATGGTGGACACTGGCATTTTTTTTCACGTTTTTGTAATCAGTGCCCTGATTACCTGTCCTAGTCTTCCCTGTGGGGAGAAGCCGCTGATCGGCTCTCCTCGCCTCAAACTCTAACTCCCCTAAACATATATACTGTATATATAATATTTATTAATTTTTTTTTAGCAGAGACCCTAGGGAAAAGAATGGCAGTCATTGCAATTTTTTATGTCACACGGTGTTTGCGCAGCAATTTTATTTTTTGAAAACATTTCTATGAATTAAGAAAAAATAAAACCGTAAAGTTAGCCCAATTTGTTTGTATAATGTGAAAGATAATGTTACGCAGAGTAAATAGATACGTGACATGTCAAAGCTTTTAAAATTGTGTACACTCGTGGAATGGCGCCAAACTTTAGTACTTAAAAATCCCCATAGGTGACACTTTTTAACATTTTTTACAGCTTACCAGTTACAGTGGAGGTCTTGTGCCAGCATTATTGCTCTCGCTCTAACGTTTGCGGCAATACCTCACTTGTGTGATTTGAACGTCGTTTAAAATATGCAGACACAACCTACGTATGTGTTCGCTTTTGCGTGCAAGCACAAGGGGACGGGGGTGCTTTCATTTTTATTTTTTTACGTTGTTTATTTTATTTACATTTTTTTATTTTTACATTTTCCCTTTTACATTTTTTTCATCATCTTTATTCCTAGTACAAGGAATGTAAACATCCCTTGTACTAGGAATAGGGCATGGCAGCAGGTCCTCTTTATGGAGAGATCTGGGGTCTATAAGACCTCACATATCTCCTCTAGGCTGGAAAGCCTGAGCCTCCAAAAAAAACAGGATCTCAGCCTTTAGATTCGAACACACGGCAGTGTTTACAACTGCTGGGACCGGATGTGACATCATAACGCCGCGCCGGCCTCCAAGAGTCATAGATGACCGGGTACCATCTGGTCCTTAGTCGGATTCCTTCTCCGGTTTGCATGGGCGAGCTGGTAGAAGCACTGGAGGGTGGCGGGAGGGGGTCCTCCCCTCCTGCCGCCTGTAAAAACAATTAAGCGGCTGAACTGCCGCTATGATTGTTTTTACTGTGCAGGGAATCGCCGGCAAAAAAAAAAAGAAAAGATATCTGAATGATGCATGTAGCTGCAGGCATCATTCCGATATCTCCACTGAAAGCCCAGGATGTCACATGACGTTTAGTGGTATGGAAGTGGTTCATACAGAATTAGTACGCTTATGAAAAACATTGAGTTTCATTGGTAAAGCAGTGTGATGGGCATTGATTACTAATCAGTTTTACTTTTGGTTGCATTGTTCCACAAATTGCCGATGGCCTGAGTGCGGTGGTTGCAGTTTAAGGCCCCTTTCATACAATCAGACCGATCAGATCTGCCTGTCCGTTTTTCAGGCGGACCCGATTGGGCCACCATTGACATCCATAGGGAGGCAAATGTCCGCTGGCACCCGATCTGACAAGATCCGCTGAAAACAGATGTATGGCGATACTTTCTCCATCTGTCAGGCAGATTGGATCGGATGAAAACAAAAGGTGTCCATTTTCATCTGATCTCCCCATTGGGTAGATCAGGGATCTGACAGGTCCATCTCTGCACAGTGAGTGGAGATGGATCAGTCATCCGCCTGCTCAGCGGGGATCAACAGAGCGATCCCCTCTAAGCAAGCAGGGTCCATCAAAACTGATCCATCCCGTGTGAAGGGGCCGAACGCCTAGCCATAGTTTGTATTTTCGTTATTTATTTTTTTTTTTTATAACAAATTAGGTTAGATTAGAACATCAGATTTCTTCAGCAGACTATTAGTTGCATATCAGTGTTAAACATTATCTCTAGGAAATTTTACAGTTGACTTCAGACAAGTCATTTCTTGTGGGGCGTTTCACGCTTTGTGAATAATGGGCTTCATGGCATGTCCTCAGAAGATATTTACATGTCTAAAAAGAAAAAAAAACCTCTTTGATTTGCATAAACTGGCTGTGTGAATGTCACTTGAGACATTTCTCACCCATTACACCTCGATAACACCTCTATACTTTTCACTAGTCTGTTCTACAGCGTTTGGGAAAGTGAAACTTAAGTGACATATATTACGTATAGCGCGCATGTGTGAGATACTGTATATAGGAAGCAAGGCAGCCATGGTAAAACTACATTTTCTTATCAGATCTCATCTATATCTGAAATTTTGAGGTTGTGGCTGGATTATATAACCCCCTGATCTCAAGCCTGCACAGGGGTACCAAGGTCCAAATTGGTGCACACAGCATCAAAATAGGAAGATAGCTTGGCTCCCTATCCACCTGGGGGCTGTGGAAGGCCAATATTATGCCACTCTTACCTAGGGGAGTCATTGGAAAGGGACGGGCCTCACCAAAAGAAAAGGTATTTCAACCACTTGAGGACCAAGCCGATTTCTCACACTTGTTTACAAGTTAAAATCCAGTATTTTTTTGCTAGAAAACTACTTAGAACACCCAAATATATTATATATATATATATATATATATATATATATATATATATATATATATATAATATAATATAATGTTTTTTTTTTTTTTTTTTTTAAGCCCCTAGACAATAAAATGCAGACTATATCACACAGTATTTGCGCAGCAGTCTTACAAACGCAATTTTTTTGTAAAAAATACACTTTTTTAAATTAAAAAAAAAAAAAGGAAAACCGTAAAGTCAGCCCAATTTTTTTCTAGAGTCTGAAAGATAATGTTACGCTGAGTAAATAGATACCCAACACGTCATGCTTCAAAATTGCGCACGCTCGTGGAACGGCTACAAACATTGGTACTTAAAAATCTCCAGAGGCGACACTTTAAACATTTCTACAGGTTACCAGTTTAGAGATACAGAGGATCTCTAGGGCTAGAATTATTGCTCTTGCTCTAACAATCGCGCTGATACCTCATATGTGTATGGTTTGAACAGTTTACATATGTGGGCGCGACTTGCATTAGCGTTCGCTTCTGTGCTCGAGGGATGGTGCGCTTTATATTTTTTTTTTTTTCTCTTCTTATTTATTTTACCTTTTTATTTTTACACTGTCCCTTCAAAAAAATGTTGATCACTTTCATTCCTATTACAAGGAATGTAAACATCCCTTGTAATAGAAATAAGCAGCACAGGTCCTCCTTTAATGTGAGATCTGGGGTTAAAAAGACCCGGTATTTAATGTCAAAAAGACCTCAGATCTCACATCTACACTAAAAAGCAAAAAAAAAAATCATGAACAAAAAAAAAAATGGGTCAGTATGATGTCGCTCAAGTCCTCCAAGGCCATAGAGTTGAGTGAGGGCCAGCTTGCCCTCACTCGACTTCCTGCCTAGGAGGGAAAAGACTGGATTGTTTAATCCGCTACTGACAGCTCCAGTAAGCTCCAGAAAACGACCGGGAGGCGGCGGGAGGGAGGAGAGGCACCTCTCCCGCCACCCATAAGTCATCCTGCAGCGAATGCACCGCTGGGACCACTTTTATGCTTTAACGGACCGCCCACCGTTTAAAAAAATACTACGGTTATGGCAGCTATCTGCTGCCATAACCCCGGTATTTAACGTAAAAATAGCGATGTGACTACACGGTGAACGGTGCTGAAGTGGTTCTAAAAATAAGGAAACTGTCTGCAGATATACAAGAGCTAGCAGATTATAGTAAGTTTGATTTTATACATAATGGTCTATTTTATTTATTCATTTTGGCCATACAAGCACTCATTGTCTTTATGTTGTCTTGTTTTCATGTTTACATTGCATTTTTTTTAGGGTTTTAGTATTTGTTGGGTATTATGATTATGGTAATTAACATATTTTTTTATATATCTATACAACCCGGCTTCTCTCCAGATAGGTGCTCCTGCAGAGTAGATTGTAGTGCCTGTTCAAACCTATGCGATGTGAGACATCGCATGTGATTAGCACTGCTATGCATTAAAATGCGATGTCTGTGGGATGCGAATTCAGCCATGCAGATTGCATGGCTGAATTTGCATCGCATTCAGACCAAAGTCACGAAGGTCCCTTTTTTTGGTCCGCACCAGAATCTGATCACATGGGTGTTCACACCTATGCAATCCAATTCCTGTCCGAACTGACAGTTCGCACTGTGCAATGCGAACTAATCTGGGGGTGTCGTTAACTTGTATTGACACTACCAGCAGTTTGCATATTGCAGTGTGAACTGCCTGCGATTCGGGTGTGCAGTGGATTCCCCGGGTTCCCGAATCGCACCAATGTGAACCGGCACTAAGGCTGGCCATACATGTTCAACTTTTGTTGTACAATTTTCTGTTAGATCCACCACAAAGCACATAATGTGAGGTCAAAGCTAAACAACACTTTCACTTGCATCCAATTAGGCAGTCCTTCGTACTACATACTTGAAGATAAATTTCAAGAACATTGTACAGAAAATTGTATGAAAGTTGTATCATGTATGGCCAGCCTTAGGGGTTGTGGTTTTTTTTTTATATTGCTATTATAATTGTGAAATTTTGATCTATGTATGCTTGTTGGTTTATACCAGGGATCCTCACACTATGGCCCTCCAGCTGTTATGGAACTACACATCCCATGAGGCATTGTGAATCTCTGACATTCACAGATATGACTAGGCATGATGGGAATTGTAGTTCCTGAATAACTGGAGGACCATAGTTGGAAGACCCCTGGTTTATACAATATCTTTAACTGCTATTTACATTTCTGAGGGGTCCTTGAAGGGCCATATGTTGTTTTTCTAGGTTAGGGTGTTATTTTCATATTGCTGGATCATACTTGTGAATGCACCCACTTGGTGATTAGATGGGAGACCCATCAGGGGTTCCTGCAATTAGCTGTGAGTAGGCAGCCCCATTAAAAGCAATGGAAGACTGCTGTGTCCCGCAGCGAATTGCGCCCACTCATGTGTTTATTGCTTTCAGTAGAAATGCTTTTAGTGGGGATGCCTACTCACAGCTAATCGTGGGGGTTTTCACATTTAATCGGGTGCTTTCACAAGTGTGAATGTACCCTAAGTTCCGGTTCACACTAAAGCCATGTCAGACATTGCATGTGATTCGTACCGCACTGCTATGCAAATCACAATTAATGTCTAAACTGCTGGCAACAAAAGTGAGTACAATCCTAAGTGAAAATGTCCAAATTGGGCCCAAAGTGTCAATATTTTGTGTGGCCACCATTATTTTCCAGCACTGCCTTCACCTTCTTGGGCATGGAGTTCACCAGGGCTTCACAGGTTGCCACTGGAATCATCTTCCACTCCTCCATGACGACATCACGGAGCTGGTAGATGTTAGAGACCTTGCGCTCATCTACCTTCCGTTTTGAGGATGCCCCACAGATGCTCAATAGGGTTTAGGTCTGGAGACATGCTTTGCCAGTCTATCACTTTTACCCTCAGCTTCTTTAGCAAGGCAATGGTCGCCTTGGAGGTGTGTTTGGGGTCGTTATCATGTTGGAATACTGCCCTGCAGGCCCAGTCTCTATGCTCTGCTTCAGTATGTCACAGTATATGTTGGCATTCATGGATCTCTCAATGAACTGTAGCTCCCCATTGCCGGCAGCACTGATACAGCCCCAGACCATGACACTCCCACCACCATGCTTGACTGTAGGCAAGACATGCTTGTCTTTGTACTCCTCACCTGGTTGCCGCCACACACGCTTGACACCATCTGAACCAAATAAGTTTATCTTGGTCTCCTCAGACCACGGGACATGGTTCCAGTAATCCTTGTCCTTAGTCTGCTTGTCTTCAGCAAACTGCGAGCTTTCTTGTGCATCATCATTGTAAGAGGCTTCCTTCTGGGACGACAGCCATGCAGACCAATTTGATGCAGTGTGCAGCGTATGGTCTGAGCATTGACAGGCTGACCCCCCCACCCTTCAACCTCTGCAGCAATGTTGGCAGCACTCATACGTCTATTTCCCAAAGACAACCTCTGGATATGATGCTGAGCATGTGCACTCAACTTCTTTGGTCAACCATAGCGAGGCCTGTTCTGAGTGGAACCTGTCCTGTTAAACTGCTGTATGGTCTTGGCCACCGCGCAGCAGCTTAGTTTCAGGGTCTTGGCAATCTTCTTATCGTCTGGGCCATCTATATGTAGAGCAACAATTCTTTTTTTTTTTTTTTTTAGACCCTCAGAGTTCTTTGCCATGAGGTGCCATGTTGAACTTCCAGTGACCAGTATGAGAGAGTGAGAGCGATAACATCAAATTTAACACACCTGCTCCACATTCACACCTGAGACCTTGTAACACTAACGAGTCACATGATACCGGGGAGGGAAAATGGCTAAATAGGCCCAATTTGGTCATTTTCACTTAGGGGTGTACTCACTTTTGTTGCCAGTGGTTTAGACAATAATGGCTGTGTGTTGAGTTATTTTGAGGGGACAGCAAATTTACACTGATATACAAGCTGTACACTCACTACTTTACATTGTAGCAAAGTGTCATTTCTTCAGTGTTGTCACATGAAAAGATGAAATAAAATATTTACATGCATGCGCGCGGGAGCTGGCGTTCACGGCATAGGGTTCTGAAGGAACGGCACGGGTGGCCGTTCCTTTAGAGCGCATGCTCCGATGACGTCATCGGCTGCATGCACTGTAAATGTCTCCTAAACGGTGCAAGTTTAGGAGATATTTATAGCACCTATAGGTCAGCCTTAATATAGGCTTACCTATAGGTTAAAGACTTTAAAGTGAGTTTACAACCTCTTTAAGTAGTGGATGTGGTTCTCTTTTTATCTTTGGCTGATACAATATTGTTAAGCGTCATGACTGCTTTCTCTAGTTACTCATTTACTTAATTTAGCCACTCTGTAAACTAAAGAAAATATTGCTAGAAAGTAAGGCAAGCGTTACGTTTTTCCGGTGGCCCACGGAGGGTTAACTAAGGTCATACTTTGTGTTTGTTGGTTGGTTCACAGTTTGATGGGTTAATAAATAGCTGTAGATTTTTAATCCCACACGTCTGAATGTGTGAAACAGCCATGATGTTTTTAGATATATGGTGTACTTGTAAAGAGAAGTCGTTGTGCTTGTGATATGTTAATTAATATCTAGCAAGCACTAAGGCATGTGAGATGTATGAAACTTTCTAAATGGAGGAAAAAAATGAATTTCTTACTGAAATAATCCAAGTACACCAGCGCTGAATAATCTTGCTATAATCTAGGGCATTGATCCTAAACCAGTCGTTGGGGAGGCCCATGCGGCTTTATTTTCAGAAGCATACATTTCTCCAACATCAGGAAAGCCTCTATGATGTGCATGATGTCAGGCTATTTTAGGGAGGTTGAGTCAGGTGCTGTGACCCATACTAGTTGTTCATATTTTGGCGTCCTTGGTACACAGTCATTGCAACTTTCACTGATTTAAAGCAGAACTCCACGAATTAAATTCTGCCCTTGCAGTGGGTGGGCCCCACCACCCCTCCCCACCCACTCTTGGGGTAAATGCTCATTTATTTAGCCTCTCTACTCTCTCTAAGAAATAAAAATGTTTTTCACAAATGCTCATTTAGTCTAGGGCAGTGGTCTCCAAACTGTGGCCCTTTACTTGCCTTTATCTGGTCTTTGGGACACTTTTCCTCCCACGGACACCAAAGATGGGGCACTATTCCTCCCACGGACACCAAAGATGGGGCACTATTCCTCCCACGGACACCAAAGATGGGGCACTATTCCTCCCACGGACACCAAAGATGGGGCACTATTCCTTCCACGGACACCAAAGATGGGGCACTATTCCTCCCAAGGACACCAAAGATGGGGCACTATTCCTCCCACGGACACCAAAGATGGGGCACTATTCCTCCCACGGACACCAAAGATGGGGCACTATTCCTTCCACGGACACCAAAGATGGGGCACTATTCCTTCCACGGACACCAAAGATGGGGCACTATTCCTTCCACTGACACCAAAGATGGGGCACTATTCCTTCCACTGACACCAAAGATGGGGCACTATTCCTTCCACTGACACCAAAGTTGGGGCACTATTCCTTCCACTGACACCAAAGTTGGGGCACTATTCCTCCCACTGACACCAAAGATGGGGCACTATTCCTCCCACTGACACCAAAGTTGGGGCACTATTCCTCCCACTGACACCAAAGTTGGGGCACTATTCCTCCCACTGACACCAAAGATGGGGCACTATTCCTCCCACTGACACCAAAGTTGGGGCACTATTCCTCCCACAGACACCAAAGATGGGGCACTATTCCTCCCACTGACACCAGTGATGGGGCACTATTCCTCCCACAGACACCAAAGGATGGGGGACACTGTTCTTTCCACGGAAACCAAGGATGGGGCCACTGTTCATACTTCTATTTGGTGAGTGAGCAATACTCAGGGGTTTGGGCACGTGGCGCGTTGAAGGCGCATGACCTTACTACACTCCTATGGTGAACTATCATCCCATTCTTCGGATTGTTTCCATGTAATAAGGACTCACCTAGTATATCTTTTCTATATTACTTTGTGAATATAGTATGTAATAGCGCTGTTTATGTGTTTAACCCCATATGCTGATTAGCATCTAGGAGGTGTTATACACATCTTTTGTAGTGTCTATGGGAATGTTTGACCATTCTTCCAGAAGCCCATTTGTAAGGTCAGGCACTGACGTTGGAGAGAAGGCCTGGCTCGCTGTCTCCACTCTAATTCATCCTAAAGGTGTTCTATCAGGTTAAGGGCAGGAATCCTTCACCCAAAACTTGATCCTCCATGCCTTTATGGACCTTGCTTTGTGCACTGGTGCGCAGTCATGTTGGAACAGGAAGGGCCATCCCCAAACTGTTCCCTCAAAGTTGGGAGCATGAAATTGTCCAAAATGTCTTGGTATGCTGAGGCCGTAAGGCCCCTTTCACACGTTCATTTCATCAGTTCAGTCACGCCAAAATGTATGAAATTTTCGTCCGTTTTTTCTTTTTTCTTTTTTTTTTTACATCCACTACCAATGCAAAAATGGATGAAAAACTGACCATTTGTCAGTTTACATCTGTTTTCGTCCGATCCGTTTTTTTAATGGAAGAAATAGGGCTTTCCATAAAAAAAAAAAAAAAAAAAACGGACATTGACAGAAGCGGATAAAAATGGATGTAAATGGATGATTATCCGTTGTCATCCATTTTTCTATAGAAATGCATTGATGTGCATTTTTCATCCGTCAATGGATGGATGAAAAACGGACAAATGGTCTGTATGTGTGAAAAAGGCCTTAGAGTTCCCTTCACTGAAACTAAGGGGCCAAGCTCAACCTCTAAAAAACAGCCCAACAGAAAAATTCCCCCCTCCACCAAATTATTTGGACCAGTGCACAAATCAATGTCCAAAAAGACATGAATGAGTGAGCTTGGGGTAGAGGAACCATAGTCCTGACCTCAGACTGTGAGCCAAGCCTTCCCGTCCACATCAGTGCCTGACCTCACAAATGCCCTTCTGGAAGAATGGTCAAACATTCCCATAGACGCACTCCTAAACCTTGTGGACAGCCTTCCCAGAAGAGTTGAAGCTGTTATAGCAGCAAAGGTTGGGCCAACTCAATATTGAACCCTACGGACTAAGACTGGGATGTCATTAAATTCGTGTTAAGGCAGGTGTCCCAATACTTTTTACAATATAGTGTATGAGCCAGCGGGAGGAACATGGCATATGTGGGCAAGGGGAGCATGTATTCGACACACATTGATGTGTCAAGGGCCTGCAGTAACTAGGGAGCAGCAAAGCAAACTATGAAAATAGTCGGTAAGGGAAGTTTATATACGTGACTTTTCAAGGGGTGGCTTAGTTTATAAGCGACTCTGATGTGACAGGGTCACTTTACTTTGAAAACCTTAAGGGCTCGTCCACATCATATCAGCATGAAAAGCATTTTTTTCCCTGTGCAGAAAACTGCATACATGGTGCGGATTCCTGCTGCATACATGTTGCGGTGTGGTGTGAACAGGGCACATAGAGAGCTGTTGGTTTTTTTTTTTTTGTGCCCTTGCAGAACGCGTGCAAAAAACGACGTATCTGCACCATGGTGTGAACAAGGCCTTAAGCTTTCCAAACCCTGTTAGGCTCCTTTCACACGGGCGGTGCGCCCGATGGAGTCCGTTCTGCGTAGCGGGAGATCGATCCGCGGATCCGCGCTGAGCAGGCGGATGACAGCTCCGTCTCCACTCTGTGTGCAGAGACGGAGCTGTCAGATCCCCTCTGTCCTCTATGGGGAGATTGGATGAGAATGGACTGCCTGTCCGTTCTCATCCGATCCTCCAGACGGATGGAAAATAGGGTTTCCATCCGTCCAGATTTCATGGACAGGATCGGATAGCAGTGGGTGTCAGTGGAGATGTTTCCGCTGACATCCGCCGCTCCATAGGGCTGCATGGAGCATCCAATCCGGTCCTCCTGAAAAACTGACAGGCGTTTCAGAAAGCCCGTGTGAAAGGGGCTTTATTTTCCAAGAGCCCCCAACTCATTTTACAACTTCTGTTGGAGCTGAACTTGGAACAACTTCAGTTGAAGTTACATTGTTGCTAGAAAAACATTTTAAAAAGTGGCCATCCCAAGCAAGAACATTCATACCTACCTCTACTGGTATCCACTTTGCTGATCACTGATGAAATTTTGGCTGTGGATGGCCCTGTTTGCACCACTCAGTTCTACAAGCTTTGATTAAGCCCCGTTCACATTGAACGCGGGTTTGTAATGGTGTAATCAGCTGAACCCGCATTTCAGTGCGAGTTCGGGGGCGATTTGAAAGACATCAGATGTCTATTGAATAATGCCCCCGAAGTTGCCAAAAGTAGTGCAGGAACTACTTTTAGAAATCGGTGCAGTGCCGCAAAGTCAGCGTCTCACTGATTGGGACAGTCCCAATGCCAGCAATAGGCCGGCAAATCGCAGCGGGCAATAGGCTGCAATTTGACATGTAAAATCGCATTTCAAATTGTGCCGATGTGAATAGGGGCTTAAAAAAATTGAAGGAGCAGGTTGAAAATGTATTAATTAAACATGGGTTGCATTCAGTCTGTTGCAGTCACTGTTTGGGTATTGAGACGGCTGTTGCGGCTGTCTGAAAACAGTGGGCAGCAGAGATTCCACCATCCCTGAATGAGGGAATAGTGATTTCTATTGTTCAGACCACATCGTATGGAGGGCTGACCCAATGTTGAGAAGTGCCATCATCCCATGAATACAGTAGAATAAAAAACCCTCTTTTTATTGAGACTATGCGGGCACAAAAAAGTAGAGGCATATCTTAAAAAAAGATATAATTAATTGTACAAAAGGTAAAAGGATATAGATATACAAACAATCATGTGGCAGAAGGGGGGAGTTACTATACAAATACCATTATCTACACATTATGGATTGCAGACAAATAATTCATCCAAACATGATGGAGATACAGTTGACACGTTTCGAGGATTCTTCTTCCGAGGTGTCTAAATATGGCAGAAAGACTGCCTAAAATGTAAATATAATATAAATTTGCTCAGAGGGTGGCCCTTTTTTGGCCACCTCCCGCCTGACTTGTCTTGATTGAAAAATTGAAGGAGCAGAATGGGAAATTGTCAAAGCAATTGCAGCCACTGTTTGGTTATTCCGACCGGGGGTTGGCCAGCTGTCGAAATGCAATAGCCAGAGAGAGAGAGAGGTCCATCTGCACTCCGTGTAGTGTGGATGGAGGAATGATTTTTTTTTTCTATTCAGCCTTCTGGCAAATGAAAAGGTCACTTGACTATCCAAAGTATGGGAACCCTGAGTTGATGTATGGAGAAGCAGCTTCTTATTAGCACAGTGTATTATGTGGTAAAATAAACACGAGGATTAGTGTACCAGGCACACCTCTTTTTGTGTTCCTCCGTGTTGACAAAATGGTTTTGTTGGGTTCATTTAAATAAAGTTCTTGTTTGAATTTGCTCCTTGGAGATGCAACACACCTGTGCATAGCAAACACATCATGAAATGCCAGAAGACACGGAGGAGGAGAGCTCCCTACTACTCTTCACTCACCGTATTCCAGAAGTCATTACACAATGCGTTTTAATCAGTTCGCCCTGCATTAGTGTTATGGATAGAATTCAGGGGTACACCTATACGTGAAAAACTGGTTCTTTGAGTTTATTAAGGAATTGAAAACCTCATTCTTTAGGATAGGCATTTACTTCCAAAAAATGATGACCGCATTGTTCAAACTAGAGCAATAAGAAGCCGACGTGTGCTCTGCCAACTTTGCAGGCTTCTTTCACATTTTACTGGAGGTATTACACGTGTGTTTTCTAGGAGAAAAATGAATGATCAGTAAGATACTTGCGAATAGATGCATTTAAAAGCATAAAGGTGCGTATCCATGCATACATACTTAGTTTTCCTTTGGAAAGACAAAGTAAGGAGAGCGCATTACCTTTACAAAAAAGGGTTTTATTTAAAATATATGCACATCATAGATCACATCAAAGCAGTTCCAGCTCTGAGGTAGAGGGGACACCCCTCGAAACGCGTCAGCTTCCTTTTGGAGATATCCATTTCATGACTGTCGTTGACTAGCAGGCCATGCTAGGTGGAAATCTGGGTTAATTTTTACTTTTATCTGCTTGAATTGTCTTATTTGTGAGTATGATGTGCTTCCATCAGTCTCATTACCACCTCTCAAGCACAGGAGCATTTACTTTCTTCTTTCTTCATATTTAGTTTTCCCCCTTTGTTTAGACTTAATGTATGCTCTTACAAACACGTATACATGCGTTTATACCAGGGCTGTGGAGTCGGTAGATAAATGTTCCGACTCCGACTCCTCCGTTTTTTGTACTTCCGACTCCTCTGTATTAATATGTATTCATCTTTTGACACTGACTTGAGTGGGTGGCATTGCAGTAACTAGTCTGTGACGTGTGCATGCATCCATTTTAACAAAGACAAAACGTCCTTTCAGGACTTTCTGTAGTTCTTCCTTTTTAAATATGGCCTCCTCAATTATAAGTTTCCTTATACTAAGTCATTAATTATAACTTTTTGTGAATTGGGACATTTAAACTCTTTTTTTTTTTTAATTCCAATCTAAATTTAGTAGGAGTCGGAGTCCGTGCATTGTTTGCCGACTCCGACTCCAGGTACCCAAAATTTCCTCTGACTCCTCGACTCCAACTCCACAGCCCTGGTTTATACACTTAAGCTCATAAAGCGCATGTTATTAGAGGCAGATTTTTGTATTCTGTGTTGCAGATGTGAATGCAGTGCATGTTTACGCACCAGAGTAAATGGCTCCATTTGAAAACAATGCAGCTGTGTTCAGATCCATAATTAAAGAACACTTGTATATTAATTTTTTTACGGCCCTGTGAAAAAAGTCCTAATGTATGGTATGGCAAGAAATAACGGTTGTATATACTATATAACGGTTGTATATGTATATACAGGGCTAGGTTATAAAAAAAAGTATCCCAAGCTTTGAAGATCTCAGAGAGCATTGTTTAATCCATTATCCGAAAATGGAAAGAGTATGGCACAACTGCAAACCTACCAAGACATGGCTGTCCACCCCAACTGACAGGCCGGCCAAGGAGAACATTAATCAGAGAAGCAGCCAAGAGGCCCATGGGAACTCTGGAGGAGCTGCAGAGATCCACGGCTCAGGTGGGAGAATCTGTCCACAGCACAACTGTTAGTTGTGCACTCCACAAATCTGACCTTTATGAAAGAGTGGCAAGAAGAAAGCCATTGTTGAAATAAAGCCATAAGAAGTCCCATTTGCAGTTTGTGAGAAGCCATGTGGGGGACACAGCAAACATGTGGAAGAAGGTGCTCTGGTCAGAATAGAATAAAATGGAAACTTTTGGCCTAAAAGCAAAATGCTATGTGTGGCAGAACATTAACCCTGCACGTCATCCTGAAAACACCATCCCCACCGTGGAACATGGTGGTGGCAGCATCATGTTGTGGGGATGCTTTAGCAGGGACAGGGAAGCTGGTTAGAGTTGATGGGATGATAGATGGAGCTAAACACAGGGCTATCTTAGAAGAAAACCTGTTTGAGTCTGCAAAAGACTTGGGGCGGAAGTTTACCTTCCAGCAGGACAATGACCCTATACATACAGCCAGAGCTACAATGGAATGATTTGGATCAAAGCATATTCATGTGTTAGAATGGCGCAGTCAAAGTCCAGACTTAAATCCAATTGAGAATCTCTGTTAAGACTTGAAAATTGCCGTTCACTGACACTCTTCATCCAATGTGTGCAAAAATGTCAAGGGGTATGAATACTTTTTCAAGGCACTGTATACAGCGTTTAGAATCGGTTCACACTGGGGCGACACGACTCTGCACGACTTGGGGAGGCGACTTGTCAGTCCCGTGCACCACGACTTCGGAGCGACTTGCAGGGACTTCACATAATGGAAGTCTATGCAAGTCGCTCCGAGGTCGCCCCAAAGTAGTACAGGACCCTTTTTCTAAGTCGGAGCGACTTGTGTCGCTCCTATTAGAACGGGTCCTGTACTACTCAATGGACCGCGACCGAGCGCGACTTGTCAGGCTGACAAGTCGCCTGACAAGTCGCACTAGTCTGAATGGGCTCTTAGTCTTAAAACCTTTTAATAGAAACTATAAACGTAACATTTTATCCCAGCTGGATCTTGGAGAAATCTTCACTGCAGGTATGCCTGTCCTCTTCCTGTCTTTTAACTTCTGGTACTACAGTGGTTAAAAGAGAAGTTCAGGATTTTTTTTTTTTTCAAAGACTTTTTACTTAGGTGGATGCAGCATCGTTCCCACACCGGCCAAAGACTGAGAACCGAGCAATCAAACACCACTGATCGCTCGGCTGTAAGAGCTCCATGAGCAGAAAGTGACTGTGACTTGTGTAACAGTGTAAGTTTGCTGTCCCCTCAAAATAGCTCAACGCACAGCCATTAATGTCTAAACCCCTGGCAACAAAAGTGAGTACACCCCTAAGTGAAAATGTCCAAATTGGGCCCAATTAGCCATTTTCCCTCCCTGGTGTTTTGTGACTCATAGTAACAACAAGGTCACAGGTGTGAATGGGGAGCAGGTGTGTTAAATTTGGTGTTATCACTCTCACTCTCTCTCTCATACTGGTCACTGGAAGTTCAACATGGCACCTCATGGCAAAAAACACTCTGAGGATCCGAAATAAAGAATTGTTGCTCTACATAAAGATGGTCTAGGCCAGTGATGGTGAACCTTGGCACCCCAAATGTTTTTGAACTATATTTCCCATGATACTCATGCACTCTGCAGTGTGATTGAGCATAATTGGAAATGTAGTTCCAAAATACCTGGGGTGTGAACAGGTTCCACTCAGAACAGGGCTCGCCATGGTCGACCAAAGAAGTTGAGTGCACGTGCTCTGCGTTACATCCAGCGATTGTCTTTGGGAAAAAGATGCATGATTGCTGCTAGCATTGCTGCAGAGGTTGAAGGGGTGGGGAGTCAGCCTGTCAGTGCTCAGACCATACGCCGCACACTGCATCAAATTGGTCTGCATGGCTGTCAACCCAGAAGGAAGCCTCTTCTAAAGATTATACACAAGAAGGCCCGTAAACAGTTTGCTGAAGACAAGCAGACTAAGGACATGGATTACTGGAACCATGTCCTTTGGTCTCATGAGACCAAAATAAACCTATTTGGTTCAGATGGTGTTATGCGTGTGTCGGCAACCAAGCGAGGAGTACAAAGACAAGTGTGTCTTGACTACAGTCAAGCATGGTGGTGGGAGTGTCCTAGTCTAGGGCTGCATGGGTGTTGCCGGCACTGGGGAACTTCAGTTCATTGAAGGAACCATGAAAGTCAACATGTACTGTGACATACTTAAGCAGAGCATGATCCCCTCCCTTTAGGGATTTGGGCCACAGGGCAGTATTCCAACATAACGACCCCAAACACACCTCCAAGATGACCACTGCCTTGTTAAAGAAGCTGAGGGAAAAGGTGATGGACTGGCCAAGCATGTCCCCAGACCTAAACCCTATTAAGCATCTGTGGGGCATCCTCAAACAGGAGGTGGAGGAGCACAAGGTCTCTAACATTCACCAGCTCTGTGATGTCGTCATGGAGGAGTGGGAGAGAATTCCAGTGGCAACCTATAAAGCTCTGCTGAACTCCATGCCCAAGAGGGTTAATACAGTGCTGGAAAAGAACGGTGGCAACACAAAATATTGACACTTTGGGCCCAATTTAGACATTTTTAATTAGGGGTGTACTCACTTTTGTTTCCAGTGGTTTAGACATTAATGGCTGTGAGTTATTTTGAGGGGAAAGCAAATTTACGCTGTTATACAAGCTGTACACTCACTACTTTACATTGTAGCAAAGTGTCATTTCTTCAGTGTTGTCACATGAAAAGATATAATAAAATATTTACAAAAATGTGAGGGGTGTACTCACTTTTGTGAGATACTGTAGTAGCAATTAATCACAAAGAATTGGAGTATTGTGAGTACACGCAGGAGTAAATGCTATTGTATTACATGCTACTTTGTATAATTTTTGCAATAGGTAACCATTTTCTCCAACGGTTTAGCCGTTAATCACTCCTTTATAATTAATGACAATTTTTGACCACCAGCTATATACATCAGTGTAATTCCTGGAGAAGATGTTGTTTGGCAGTGACACTCTTGTGGCCGCAGCCACAAACCCACTTGTGTTCAAAGAAGATATCAAGACCCTTTACAGTGCCCCAAAACAGGCCTTGGAGAACAGGGCCGGTACAAGGGGGGGGCAGAAGGGGCGGGTGCCCTGGGCGGAACAAATTGCTGGAGGAAGGGGGGCGCAGTGATAGGTGAAGTGGTGGCAGTGTTCTGCTACAATCTGGCTGGGCAGAAGAGTGATTGGTGGGCAATCTGAGGCAGGAGAGGGATTGGTGGCCGATCTGAGGCAGGAGAGGGATTGGTGGCCGATCTGAGGCAGGAGAGGGATTGGTGGGCGATGGGGGCAGGAGAGTGAGTGAAGCTGTCAGAATTAAGCATTGATGTCGGGTGTGGGCGGGGCCGTTATGCGGGACTCCGCCCCTTTCTTCCCTGCATAGACGGAGAGGCTCCTTGCAGAGAGAAGAGCCTGCCTAGCAGACACACGCTGGTGGCTGGCTGTGATTTGAGTCTGGCAGACAGCACAGCACAGCTCCCCCTCACTTGCCATGTACAGTATATGAAAGAGGAGGGAGGTTGCTCCACCCCCGTCCATATCCCTCTGTCCGCCCACCCTGCAACCTATGCTGCTATGCCTGTGAAGAAGACTTTGTGGGCGGGCTATTTGAAAAGCAGGAAGTGCATGGAGGATCCAGAGAGCAGTCTGTCTTGCCAGTGAGAACTGTGACTGGGGCTGGGCTGTGGATGTTGCTGAGTTTGGGACCACCTTCTGCCTACAGGACATGGTACAAAGGTTAGTCCTTATTACAGTGCTAGAGGGGAGCACATAAGCAAAACTTTACACAACTGTAGAGAGGTGACAGTGCAGGGGGTACCAGGCATAGAGAGGTGGCAGTGCAGGGGTAGAGAGGTGACAGTGCAGGCAGGGGTAGAGAGGTGACAGTGCAGGGGTACCAGGGGTAGAGAAGTGACAGTGAAGGGGGTACCAGGCATAGAGAGGTGACAGTGCAGGAGTACCAGGGTTAGAGAGGTGACAGTGCAGGAGTACCAGGGTTAGAGAGGTGACAGTGCAGGGGTACCAGGGGTAGAGAGGTGACAGTGCAGGGGGTACCAGGGGTAGAGAGGTGACAGTGCAGGGGTACCAGGGATAGAGAGGTGGCAGTGCAGGGGGTACCAGGGGTAGAGAGGTGACAGTGCAGGGGTACCAGGCATAGAGAGGTGACAGTGCAGGGGTAGAGAGGTGACAGTGCAGGGGGTACCTGGGGTAGAGAGGTGGCAGTGAAGGGGGTACCAGGGGTAGAGAAGTGACAGTGCAGGGGGTACCAGGGGTAGAGAGGTGACAGTGCAGGGGTACCAGGGATAGAGAGGTGGCAGTGCAGGGGGTACCAGGCATAGAGAGGTGACAGTGCAAGGGTACCAGGGGTAGAGAGGTGACAGTGCAGGGGGTACCTGGGGTAGAGAGGTGGCAGTGAAGGGGGTACCAGGGGTAGAGAGGTGGCAGTGAAGGGGGTACCAGGGGTAGAGAGGTGACAGTGCAGGGGGTACCAGGGGTAGAGAGGTGACAGTGCAGGGGGTACCTGGGGTAGAGAGGTGGCAGTGAAGGGGGTACCAGGGGTAGAGAGGTGACAGTGCAGGGGGTACCAGGGGTAGAGAGGTGACAGTGCAGGGGTACCAGGGATAGAGAGGTGGCAGTGCAGGGGGTACCAGGCATAGAGAGGTGACAGTGCAGGGGTACCAGGGGTAGAGAGGTGACAGTGCAGGGGGTACCTGGGGTAGAGAGGTGGCAGTGAAGGGGGTACCAGGGGTAGAGAGGTGACAGTGCAGGGGTACCAGGGGTAGAGAGGTGACAGTGCAGGGGGTACCAGGGGTAGAGAGGTGACAGTGCAGGGGGTACCTGGGGTAGAGAGGTGGCAGTGAAGGGGGTACCAGGGGTAGAGAGGTGGCAGTGAAGGGGGTACCAGGGGTAGAGAGGTGACAGTGCAGGGGGTACCAGGGGTAGAGAGGTGACAGTGCAGGGGGTACCTGGGGTAGAGAGGTGGCAGTGAAGGGGGTACCAGGGGTAGAGAGGTGACAGTGCAGGGGGTACCAGGGGTAGAGAGGTGACAGTGCAGGGGTACCAGGGATAGAGAGGTGGCAGTGCAGGGGGTACCAGGCATAGAGAGGTGACAGTGCAGGGGTACCAGGGGTAGAGAGGTGACAGTGCAGGGGGTACCTGGGGTAGAGAGGTGGCAGTGAAGGGGGTACCAGGGGTAGAGAGGTGACAGTGCAGGGGTACCAGGGGTAGAGAGGTGACAGTGCAGGGGGTACCAGGGGTAGAGAGGTGACAGTGCAGGGGGTACCAGGGGTAGAGAGGTGACAGTGCAGGGGTAGAGAGGTGACAGTGCAGGGGGTATCAGGGGTAGAGAGGTGACAGTGCAGGGGTAGAGAGGTGACAGTGCAGGGGGTATCAGGGGTAGAGAGGTGACAGTGCAGGGGGTACCTGAGGTAGAGAGGTTACAGTGCAGGGGGTATCTGGGGTTAGTGTTACTCAGTCCCACTATAGATTGCTAATCTCCGCCATTATTAGTATAAGAAAAAAAAATCCTGTACATATCCCATTGTTTGTAGGCACCATAGCATTCACACAAACCAATTGATATACACTTATTTTATTTTTTTTACCAAAGACAGCAGAAAAACATTTTTTCTTATTTGATGTTTTTTTAGCAGAAAGTAAAAAGTGGTGTGCAAATACCACCAACAGAAAGCTTTATTTGTGTGTAAAAAAAATGATATAAAATTTGTTTGGGTACAGTGTTGCATGACCACGCAAATACCAGTTAAAGTAACGCAGTTCTAATTAGCAAAGAATGGACTGGTCAGGAAGGGGTAAAATCTTCCAGAGCTCAAGTGGTTAATAAGGCCCCCCCACCCCACATTTGCTGCATTATGTTTTCAAAGCACTCTAATTGCCTCTAATAAAAATACATATAATTAAAACTCAGTTTCTATTGAATTAGACCTAATTTAATTTGTTTTAAGTATTTACTTGTTTTGAAATGACACTGAGACCCCATTCACACTAGCGTGACTTGTCAGGCGACTTGGTCGCCTGACAAGTCGCGGTCGGTCGCCTGCCATTGATTAGCACAGGACCCGTTCTAATAGGAGCGACACAAGTCGCTCCGACTTAGAAAAAGTGTCCTGTACTACTTTGGGGCGACCTGGAGGCGACTTGCATTGACTTCAATTATATGAAGTCCGTGCAAGTCGCGCCGAGGTCGCGGTGTCACAGGTTGCCCCAGCAAGTCGGGTCGCCCCTGTGTGAACGGGGTCTGACTCTCTTTACATTGGGGGGGGGGCGCAGTTTGCCATCTTCGCCCTGGGCACCGAATGACCTTGTCCCAGCACTGTTGGAGAAGACTTAATTATTGAGTATATAAAGATAGCGAGAGATGACCACATTGTTGCTAATAGTGGCATGAACCCTTAATAGGTTGCATGCTTCTCTACATAGAATGCTGTGTGGAGGAGTCACGCAAAGCAGTCAAAATGGGAACAGAGCCATTGACCATGTATATTTTGAAATCTCCACTTCCTTCTATGTTTTCATTTTTCTTTATGAGCACTTCGGATTTTATGGCCAACTTCTCAGGTTGTTTTTACAAGAAATAATATACAGGCTGTGGTTTTAGGAAAAGCCAAGGATTTTACATGTTGTCATCGTCGGTTGTTAGAATGTGCAGGTGTCTCGTAATCCTCCAGAGTGTCTTTAAAGAGTATGGGATAGTGCTGTGGACATTTTGTCTCTCTACGTTGATTTTGCTAATGGATTATACAAAGTCTTGTAATAACAGTCTGTCAAGAATCAACAAGTTGATATACAAAGGTATAGATTTGGTTGGTTTTCATATATGAGATTTAGACGATAGCTGATTTTTTTCCATATAAAAGAATTTATTGTTTATTGCTTGTCTGTCTGGATGTTCTACATTCAGAAGAATTGTGATCATGTCCAAAAACCCTGTTTGAAAGCATATGGTTTACGTTTAAAACCTAAGTCCATAAAAAACCTGACACATCACCATATGAACACAAGCGATGTTGGTGCGGCGATCTTCCCCGCTGTGCTATGCGGCAATCGCCCCCTCCGGCTTCTGCTGTACAAACTGACCAAAAGTCGGCTGGTTCCTGCTGAGCCGGCCGATCTTCAGACAGCTTAATAGTGGCCTGGTCGTATCCTGGAAAATATTATTTGGATTGTATCACTTAGAATTGTGAATTTTTATTGACACCAGATATGGATTATGTACTGCCTGTATTGTTTTATTTTTTGATTCAATAAACAGTCTTAAGAGCCGGTTCACACCACTCCGACTTGTCAGGCGACTTGGTCGTCTGACAAGTAGCTCCCAATGCTGTGCAATGGAACCCTTCTAATCAGAGCGACTCAAGTCGCTCCGACTTAGAAAAAGGTTCCTGCACTATTTTTTGGCAAAGTCGTTTGCAAGCCGCAATGAAGTCGCGCTGCACGGGCGACTTCAAAGTCGCCCGAAGTCGGGGGCAACTTTGAGTCGGATTAGTGTGAACCGGCTCTTACTTGAATATGGAGGCAGCAGCGGGAGCCATTGGAGTTGGGCTTTCATCAGATATCCTTTGCTATATATAGTCCAAAAAATCAAAACCATGGATGTTGATTTTGTAGGTATGATTCTCGTTGATTTTGTAGGTATGATTCTCATTTATATTAAAGTGGTAGTAAAATCAGATTTTTCACTTGTACCTACAGGTAAGCCTATAACAAGGCCTACGTGTAGGTAAATTGAATATTTTCCCGTCACTTCCTGTCAAGTAGCAAAACAGGAAGTGAGAGGAAATTCCTAAACTTGCTCCATTTAGGAGATATTCACATTGGCAGGAGCTAATTAAAGTAAATCCAAAGGTAATTTTTTTTTTATTAAACCATGGTTTCTATCAGGGTTCTTAATGGTTTTGCACAGAGCAATCCCAATCCTCCTCTTTTTCTCGGGCCCCCAGCCAGCACTCATGGCTCCTTCCCCAACCCCCCACCATGTGCTCCCATAGCCAGCTGCTTGCTCTCGGGGTACTTGTTTGTGCTTGTGAGTTCTAGTTCCTGAGCCGTCTCTGTATGTCCATTGGCACACTATGCGGTTCAAGCCCGTGTTAGTGTTCTAGCTGCTTTAATCACATTATCAAATTAAAGCCAAACTCCAGCGCACATTTTTACAGCAAACCGTTATTTATTTTTTTCCTTTTGAGATAAATATTTTACATGAATACATAAAAGCTGATCATTGTGAGAACCCCTGCCAGTGTTAAACGGTTTGTCCTATCCCTGTAAACTGATGCATTTGGAAGAGTGTTTGTTCTGTTGAAAAACAGACTTACTGGCTGGATCGCCAGATGGAAATAAAGGAAAGAAAGACTAACAAAGAACATTCAAGAATTGATAAGCTGCAATATAATAAATGATTATTTTGGGGTTTAATACTGCTTTAAATCCTATTTTAAAATGGGCTCTGATATTCCTCTTGTCTGGCTTCCCTGGGGGTACAATTTTTCAAACAATACTGTATATACTGTACATCAGGGGTAATGAATTAAAATTCAAGGAGGTCCGGTCGCTAAAATTTTCTTTGGGCCGAGGTCCGGATCTGAAGTCTGTGCTATGACTCAGAAAGATGGGCAAAACAAAACGTGTTCATCAGCGTTGTTCTTAACATAAAATATGCCCATTTGAGTGCCCCTTAACATAAAATGTGTCCGAGAGCGTGACCCTTAGCATAAAATTTGCCCATCAGCGTGACCCTTAACATAAAATAAGGGGCACGCTGATGGGCACATTTTATGTTAGGGGGCACTCTGATGGGCACATTTTATGTTAGGGGGCACTCTGATGGGCACATTTTGTTAGGGGGCACGCTGATGGGCAAAACAAAACGTGTAAATCAGCGTTGCTCTTAACATAAAATATGCCTATTAGAGTGCCCCATAGCATAAATATGTCCATCAGAGTGTACCACAGCATAAATATGCACATCAGCATGCCCCTTAACATAAAATATGCCCATCAGTGTGTACTACAGCATAAATATGCACATCAGCATGCCCCTTAACATAAAATATGCCCATCAGCATGACCCTTAACATAAAATAAGGGGCACGCTGATGGGCACATTTTATGTTAGGGGCACTCTGATGGGCAGAACAAAATGTGCCCACCAGCGTGACCCTTAACATAAAATATGCCCATCAGCGTGCCCCTTAGCATAACATTTGCCCATCAGCGTGACCCTTAACATAAAATAAGGGGCACGCTGATGGGCATATTTTGTTAAGGGTCACGCTGATGGGCACATTTTATGTTAGGGGCACTCTGATGGGCAGAACAAAATGTGCCCACCAGCGTGACCCTTAACATAAAATATGCCCATCAGCGTGCCCCTTAGCATAACATTTGCCCATCAGCGTGACCCTTAACATAAAATAAGGGGCACGCTGATGGGCATATTTTATGTTAAGGGTCATGCTGATGGGCACATTTTATGTTAGGGGGCACCCTGATGGGCATATTTTATGATGGTGGGATCGCTGATGGGCAAAAGAAAACGTGTAAATCAGCGTTGCTCTTAACATAAAATATGCCCATTAGAGTTCCCCATAGCATAAATATGTCCATCAGAGTGCCCCTTAACATAAAATATGCCCATCAGTGTGTACCACAGCATAAATATGCACATCAGAGTGCCCCTTAACATAAAATATTCCCATCAGCGTGACCATTAACATAAAATAAGGTACACTCTGATGGGCACATTTTATGTTAGGGGGCATTCTGATGGGCAAAACAAAACGTGTAAATCAGCGTTGCGCTCAACATAAAATATGCCCATTAGCGTGCCCCTTAACATAAAATATGCCCATTAACGTGCCCCTTAACATAAAATATGCCCATCAGCTTGTCCCTTAGCATAAAATATGGGGCACATTTTATGTCAAGGGAGTACTCTGATGGGCATATTTTGTTTCTTTTATGGGGCACTCTAATGAGCACAACAAAATATGCCACTTGTCTGCACACTTGTTAAAGCTTGAGAGGTTTTTTTTTAAATGCAGATATTCCCCTCTAAAAATGTGCTCCACATACCTGGAGCCAGGAGCTGTCCAAAAGCCGCGAACATGGGGGCGGGGCGTGCACATAGTGTCACACCCTAGTTCGCTGCCCTGCTTAGAGGAAGCCGCAGTCAGGAGCAGGGGGCGGGACGCGCGAGTGACGTCACGCCCCTACTCGCGGCCCGACAGGACACCGCAATGTCTATCAGTCAGGAGCAGGGGGCAGGGCGCGCGCGTGACGTCACGCCCCTACTCGCGGCTCGCGGCCTGACAGGACACCGGCTGCAAGTGAGCCGGGAGCCGCAGTGAGGAGGGGGCAGAATACAGGTGGCGGTCCGGGCGGAAGCATCGCGCGGGCCGCCATTTAGTGACCGCTGCTGTACATTCTGTGAAGATCGGTAACTATGTGAAGAAAGTAACTTCAGGAAATTATAGACATCTCCACCCACCTGCTATTATCATTTCCCACTCGGTATGTTAAAGTGTTACTGTTTATTTTCTTTCACCCTGAATAATTTGCAATATGTTCTCAGCTTCAGTTCATTCCTTTTATATATGACCTTATAAGAAATGTGAAGCTACATGGGAGTGGTAAAAATAATTACAGGAAATATTCAGACAGATTACATAAGATTCCGTTTGATTTGTCAGGTTACACAAATCTATACCAAATGTAGAGCAGTGTGTCCAGAGCAGAAATTATTTAGTGGTGATACTGTAAGCATTTGGAATGCAGAGCAATAAAGTGGATGACAGAGCAACTACAATTTAAAGTGGAAAGAAAGAAACAGGGGGCTTACTGCATGAAAACCTTTATAAAAAACAATTATTGTATCTTGGTGCTGCTCATTTTCGGTTCAAGTAAAAGGAACCTTCAACCTTGAGCGGGTGCAGATTGGCAGTGACAAGGTAAGCATGAATTTGAATTTAGTGCTATGCATTAAGCAGGAGTTTAGGGTGAGATTAAAGTGGAACTATAGACCAACTTTCCTATGCCCCTGTCAGTTTTTTTTTTTTCGCCATCTGTGTCCCATTGCGGAGATTTCCCTTCACTTCCTGTCCCATAGTCAAACAGGAAGTTAGAGGAAATATCTGCAAATTAATGGAATTCCATGTGGACCTCCTGGTCACCAGAACTAGTGTGTTCATTGGAGGATTTCCCTCTCTATTACTTTTCTGGGGGCAACTCAAGATTTGAGGTTTTCTTTTACTTTCACGTTCAATGAAAAGTGGACAAATCTAGAGGATCAATCTCACTAGCGGGGGCACAGACAGCAATAAAAACTGACAGGTGTTCTAATCCCTCTCTACTGTATCCAAAACGTAAAAAAAAAAAAGTTTTGCCTTTAGTTATACTGTAAGTTTGGGGGGGGTAGGTAGGTATAACTTTATAGGTTAGGTTACGTTAAGGGGTTCAAATGCGGTATAGTGCAAGAGTGCGGTCAAAGAGATACGGTTACCTTGCCCATGTTGTTGAAAGGGAAAGCCCCCCTCCCCCCAACCCCTGATACTCGCTTGCTTACTTACTGGTGCTACCTTCTCGTTCCTTGCAATAAAATGTGTCAGTAACATGATGGTACTCACCCCAGTCATATGACAATGCTTGGAAATAGCTGCTAGACCCTAGCTCTGTTACAGGTAAGGAGGAGATCACCTGCTTCTCTATATCCTAAAGTAATGGGTATTGTACCCCGCCGCAGAGGAATAAAAATTGGCAGAGAAGTGCTGGTAGGGTGCGTGTAGGGCTGTCAAGGGGAAAAAGAGGCCTTTGAGGAGACACTGTGGGTATTTACTAAAACTGGAGAGTGCAAAATCTGGGGCAGTTGTGCATGGTAGCCAATTGGCTTCTAACTTCAGCTTGTTTAATTAAGCTTTGACAAAAAAAAGAAAAACATGGAAGCTGATTGGTTTCTATGCAGAGCTGCACCAGATTTTGCATTCTCCACTTTTACTAAATGGGCCCCACTGTCACTTTGCCCCGCATCAGCAAGGTAAGTGTCCCACGGGTCAGGAGGTGTGGGGAGCACCTATTATTTCACACTTATTAATAATTCCCTGTATTGAGAGCTACAAGACCTCTCTGAGTTTATGCTCCCTAAAAACGTGTGCCCTCTTCTGTGTGGATTCTAAGAGTAGAACTGCGTAGACTTCTAAATATAACCCAATAACAATATTCCCTTTGTTTCTGATCTAAACTAGAAACCAAGAAAAAATGTTGTTTGTGCCTGTCCTACTTCAATATCATTTAGAGTATGTGGTGGCCATGCGGAGTCTATGCCACCACCACTCATGGCCATGGCCAACTCAAGCTTCTGTTAGTTCTTGGATGGTGACTTTTCTTCTTCTTCCAATTCATACCTGTTTAACTTGGAGGAGAAATCATACAAAGTTCTACTTTTTAAAGTAGAACTATGGGCAATTTTGTTTTCTCATTTTTGATAAGGGAGGGTTTTAACCCTGTCAGATTTTTTTTTTTTCTTTTTCGCCATCTGTGTCTCACTCTCGTTCACTTTCTGTCCCTTATCCAAACAGGAAGGGAGAGGAAATCCCTGCAAATTAAGGGAATTCCTTGGGGACCCCCAGGTCACCAGAACTAGGGTCCCCATGGGAAAATTTCCCCTCTATTACTTTTCTTTATTTTTGTTTTTGGCTACGTGGTCATTTCAAGTCCAGGGTGGACAATTTATAGCAGCACACAACCCACATCAAATGGTTTAGCCTGCTGGGAAAAAAATGCTATAAAGATATTCTAAATCTTGTTTCAGTACCATGTATAGAAAGAAGAATACAGGTGAGAAAGCAAGGGAGGGGCTCTTCTTGCTCTGCCTACCAGCAAGTTGCACACTGCAGTGCTAGAAGTAGTAAATGGAACAGTTGTTGATTACCAGAATGTGGACCAAAGGGACCATGTTTTGGTTTAGATTGCTATAAGGAAGCTCAATACTGTTTTTTTTTTTTTTTTTTCTTTTTTTTTCTTTTTTTTTTACGAGTACTGATACTTTTTTTTAGTACTTGCCGATACCAATACCTACCGCAACTGTTTTGTTTACAATTTAGCTGTCAGCAATGGTACAAAGAATTGAAAAGTTATTTACAAATTAATTAAACAAATTTTTTTACATTTCGTGCTTCTATAAATGTGGAAATCTGTACATGTTTTTAAGAGGTAAAAATACTAAAGAACAAAGCAAACAAACAAACAAAAAAAAGTTTTAATTAGTAGATTATAAAATAGAATTGAGCAAAAAAAAAAAAAAAAAAACCAGCAGGAAAATATTAAGGAGACATTAAGGAGGTATTTAAGGCTGATTAGTGTAAATTAAGGGTTAATAATGGTTTAAACAGAGGAATATAAAAAAAAAAAAAAAATTATTAAAAAACACACAAAATTATTATTTTTTTTATTTGACAGGTTGCTTTAAACTGCAGAGCGAAGTTCATCTCTTTGATCTGTAGATGAAGAAACAAAAAGATACAAAATTAAACTTAGCCTGAGTAGCTTTGTGTTTCAGTAGCTGCGCAAAGCTGTTGATAAACATTGCTAGACTGCTTTTTTCTTGTCATCGGTTGTTAGTGGAGTTCCAGCCATTTTTGTATTTATTAAAAGTCAGCAGCTACAAAAAGTAGCTGCTGACTTTTAATAAACACATACTCGCCTGTCCCATGATCCAGCGATGCGGCCGGCCGAAGCCTCACTCCTCTCCCTCTCCGCGGCGCCGGCATCACTAGTGTGGGCACCCGGGTATGACAGCTTTCGGCTTCACATCTGGGTGCACACTGCGCAACGCGCGAGTCACACTGCGTGTCCTGAATGGCCGGGCAATCTTCTGGGACCTGTGATGTATCCCAGAAGATTGCAGGGAGGGAGGGGGAGAGGAGAACTTCCACTTGAGCCACCTAGGCGGCCGAGCAGATGTGGGAGCAAATACCTGTCAGAACTAGGTACCCCCCCCCCCCAAAAAAAAAAAGATGACATGCTGCCAAATGTGGCATGTCAGGAGTAGTTAAAGCAGAAGTTCTACTTTTGGGTGGAACTCCGCTTTAAGGACGTGGCGGCCCCGCTCCTTGCCAACTGATAATTTCTGGCTTTTTTTTTTTTTTTTTTTCAGCTGTCAGTGTGGGAATCCTGCTGACAGTTGAAAGAACCAAGCCTGAAAGTATTGGTTTTAGGTATTGGTGCATTTCCACGAGTACCAATGCTTGTGCAAATGCTTAGTATCGGCACCGATACAGGTATTGATGCATCCCTAGATTACTATGTGAACAAGTGTTTTGACGGCTCCTGAAGAAGTGGATTATGTCCATGAAACTCGTCGGGCCAAATAGTCACTTCTGGCTGTCTTTAGCAACCGATGACCTCATCAGGTGGCAGGATGTGGGCGGGTGCCCCAGACTGCATTCTGTATTGCCGACAGGAGTGTAAATGTGGCAGAGAGGAGGAGAGAGTCGGGAGGAGTGTGTCCGGGCTGTGCTCTCTCTCCTCTCTGTATATTTGGGTTAACATAGTGCACACTTTTTTGTCCTTTTGCTGAGGCACCCTGGTTGAGAAATGCTGAGCTATACAATTATTTAAAAAAGTTGCCAGCAGTACCCAGTGGTGGGTGCACATGTCAGTTTTGGCGGAGTTGTTCAGCTCTGGTCCTTAGGAAAGAGTGTTGTCCAGAGAAGCTTTTCTCCTAAACGGTGAGTACTATGTTATGGCGAAGAGAACACCGCATGGTGTTGGGTATTTTGGTGCAGCATAAAAGCCATACAGCCTAATCCACTTCTTATACCTGTATTAAGTTTGGACATGCAGTTCTTACTAAAGCTTAGACACATGTCCATCAGCTTCATCCTAAAACAAACTTTTCCTAACCTTTTGCCTGTGTATCTTTTCTTCTTACAATTTTGGCAAAGTTTGGTGGAAATTAAAAATTAGAAAGAGAAATTCTGAATCGCCCTTTCTTGTATAGATAAATGAGTTGCGCGTCTTTTCCTCTCCTTTATATGCCGCTGACCATTTTTAAGCTTCTCCTACAGCCACATATACTTTTACCAAGGGCTGGAACACTGTTATTTCAATGTGATATTATTTTAAAATCTAAACACTAGATTTAGCACCATAGTAATACTCAGGAATTATATGTTAGCAGAGCCAAAAGTGGTTTTGAATGTTTGTTTAAAAAAATGTGGCCACTTATGGTGGGGTTACTAATTACAGTCTAATGTTCTCTCCATGCTCAGTGACCTCAGAATTCTTGAATTACAAACGGCACTATAAAATCACATTCACCCTGTATTATACGCTTACGTCAAATGCTTTTATATAAAATTCTGAACATAGGAATTTTTATCCTGTTTCCCAGTGTGTTGGTGGGTTCTGTGGGATTAAATGGTAGTTCTGTTCTGATGTGATTCAAGTGAAGTTCTACACCAAGATATTGCTGAAAATATTTAGGCATATTTTGCTACAGTTTAAAATACATTTTAGTGCCGGCAGGGCCGGCCTTAGGTGTTCAGGCGCCCTGTGCGAGCTAATCCTGTGGCGACCCCCCCCCCCCCCCCTGCGCATTTTCTTGCACCTTTTTTGCACTTTGACTTTTCTTTTTTATGATCACTAATAACTTAGCCCCTCTTACATAAGAGCCCCCCTTACATCAGAGACCCCCCACACAGAGCCCCCTTTACATCAAAGCCCCCCCCACACAGAGCCCCCCGTCACATCAGAGACCCCCCTCACATGACAAAGCCCCCTAAGATCAGAGACCCCCTACACACACACAAAGCCCCCCTCACATCAGAGACCCCCCCACACAAAGCCCCCCTCACATCAGAGACCCCACACACGGAGCCCCCTTACATCAGAGACCCCCCACACGGAGCCCCCTTACATCAGAGACCCCCCACACAAAGCCCCCTTACATCAGAGACCTCCCCACACAAAGCCCCCCCCACACAAAGCCCCCCTCACATCAGAGACCCCACACACAGAGCTCCCTTACATCACAGACCCCCCCACACATCAGAGACCCCCCACACAAAGCCCCCTTACATCAGAGACCCCCCCACACATCAGAGACCCCCCCACACACAGAGCCCCCCTCACATCAGAGACCCCCCACACAAAGCCCCCCCTCACAAAGCCCCCCTAAGATCAGCGACCCCCTACACACACAGAGACCCCCCCTCACATCAGAGACCCCCACACAAAGCCCCCCTAACATCAGAGACCCCCCCACACACACACACACACACACACACACAAAGCCCCCCTCACATCAGAGACCCCCCCACACAAAGCCCCCCTTACATCAGACCCCCCCCACAGAGCCCCCCACAGACTCCCCCTCACCCAGAGCCCCCCCCACATCAGAGAGCCCCCCCTTACATCACAGACCCCCCACACCGAGCCCCCCCCTTACATTTTTTGAATGAGAGAGGCCTCACTTAACTTACATTGTCTGCAGCTTTTTTTTTCTTTAAACTTCCTTTCTTTAATCTCTCCTCCCTCCCTGCACTGATGCCAGAGGAGAGATCGTCAGCTCCTCCTCGCCCCGCCCCTTCTCCTGCTCCTCCCGCCCGCCCACACTCCCGGGGATGTGTGGGCGGGAAGTCGGCATGGAAGGATCGGAGGCTGAGCTGTGTGAGAGATACACAGCTCGCCTCACTGCATCAATAGTTGACCGAGACACGGCTGCACAGCGGGAGGTGAGCGGCAGCCACGGCCTGTGTTAACCCCGTCCAGGCCGCGGTCGCCGCTCACCTCCCGTTGTGCGGTCTGAATCGCCTGATCCTCTGCGAGCTGTGATGGCCGCACGGCGCCCTTGTTGCCCATGGCGCCCTGTGCGGCCGCACAGCTCGCACACCCCAAAGGCCGGCCCTGAGTGCCGGTTCACATTGGTGTGATAAAGGAACCCTGCGAATCCACTGCCGGTTCCCACATCACACCCGACTAGTCGCAGGCAATTAACCCTGCCATATGCAACCTGCTGGGAGTGTCAATACAAAGTTAATGATATCCCCAGATTAGTTCACATAGCGCAGTGAGAACTGTCAATTTGGACAGGAATCGGATTGGTTTGAACACTCATACGATCTGATTCTGGTGCGGACTAAAAAAAGTGTCCTGCATGACTTTGGTCCAAGTGCGATGCAAATTCAGCCATACAATCTGTATGTCTGAATTTGCATCGCACTGCCATGCAAATTACATGCGATCCCTGACATCGCTATAGTGTGAAACCGGCACTTAGAGTGTTCTCTTATCTGTACTTATCTTTTTTTCAATATAAAAAATAAAAATACTAAGAGCTCATTTACATCAACAGTTTAGGGGCAGTTACACCCCCCCCTGGTTGAGCTGATCTTTTACAACCTCCGTTCCACTACTCTCTTTAGCTGCAAAAGCAGCAGCCAGGAGTGTACACATGCTGCAGCCACAATTCTTCTTTTTTTTTTTTTTTTTTTTTTTAATAGCCGCAGTAGGAATGATACCCTCTGCCGCTTTCGGTGGGCCCTGTTCAAGCAAAAAGGGACGCTCTGCAAGCGCCCTGCAATTGTCAGTGTGGGGTTCAAAGGGTTAAAATAGGCAGTGAGGGGATGATGCAACACCACAGATCCGAACACTGATCGCTCTCCAGAGAGCAAAACTTATGTAAATGACCCCTAAGAAATATTTTTTTGTGCTTTAGGAATGCTTTGGCACTTTGTGTACTTATTTCATTAATTTTTTTTTTTTTTATGCTTTGATTTAGAAAGTTTTTTTTTAGCAAAAGTGGAGAGATAAGGGAATAATTAATGTACAAATTTCCATGTGGCAGACATGTTATAGGTAGTCCAATGGGGCATTTTCAGAAGATTGGCAAACCCAAGACATTTGCTGGCCTGGATTCACCGGTATTCAGTGCACATTCACTGGCAAGGAGTGGAAGCATTTTTACCACATTTATAAAGCAACGAATGCGATGTTGATACATTTTTAACCTTGTAAAACTAGAGTTCAGTAGACATTAGTGGTGCACCGAAATGAAAATTCCAAAAATTCAGCATGCAATGCACTTGGCCAAAACCTAATTTGACAATTTTAAAAAAATGTGTGTGTGTGTGTGTATATATATATATATATATATATATATATATATATATATATATATATATATATATATATATATATATATATATATATATATATATATATATATATATATATATATATATATATTGTGTGTGTGTGTGCATAATATATATATATATATATATATGTATGTATATGTATGTATGTATGTATAAATATTTGTATTATATTTGATTTTTTTAGGCAATATCATAAGTTTAAATGAATATGAATTTGTCAGCCATTATCCGCACCTTTTTTGAAGAGGTGTTAAAAATCCTGCTTGCTGCATTTTTGGTGTATATTTGGTCAACACCTCTCTATTCAAATGCTATTGAAATGCACTGAAAATGCAGCAAGAATGCATCAAAAATGCTCCTGTGTTGAGTTTTGAATGCATTTTTTGAGTCGCATGACCTACGAAAAACCCACCATAAGCGTGCTATTATCGGCACCTTTTTTTTGCTTTCAGCACAAGGCTAAAAACCCTATTTTCAGCCGATTAATATTCGATGGCCGAAATTTTGATGCATCACTAATAGGCTTTTATAGAGGCATGCTGTAAATGTATGCAGGAAATTTACCAAAATATGGAAGTCTTGATTTAATACACACACACTGTATTTTTATCATATGGATTTTTAGCTGTGTACTTTCTGCCCTGTGTTCTATACTACAGCACAAGGACTACATCGTACCCTGGGTGCTGGTTAACGTGTGGGCTTTCACTTTAGTGACTTTTAGTGTGCATATCATAACTAACCTTCTTTAAATACCCATCATGGACCATTCTTAGAATAGAGGAACTATCCTTTGCCAAGTATATATTTTAAAGTTTAAGGTGGAAAAAATAATTACCCATAAAACCTATGCCAGCATAAATAATTATTCAGAAATGACATATAAATTTGTACACCTACAAGAACAGGAAATTACTCATTTGTAAGAGTGTTGAATTTCTGAAAATGTCTTAGTCCTTCGCATCCAAGATACCACATACAGTGCTCAAAATAATGAGTACACCCCAACAGATTTGTCAGAAAACATTTCCTTTCCTTTCAGAAGCAACATTTTCTATGGGACACTTCACTACAAAATGCTCCCACAAATGTGGGCCATTGATTGCAACTAAGATTTGTAAATTTGCACTAGGGTTGCCACGTCATCCCTTTAAACCGGGGCATATATTAATTACACAGGTTCTGAGGCTAATATAATGCACATAAGGCACAAAGTTAATATAATTACCACCCTAATCAACCACAGACCATGTTGCAAAAATGAATACACCCCAATGAAAGTCTTAAGAGCAAAGCTAAATTTTAGGCAACAAAATCTTAGATAAGAATTCAACAGGTGAGTCTAAATATTTATTAAACGGGTCTCCAGAAGACAGTTAGGCCCCTTTCACACATAGGGCTCTTTCACACGGAGCGGACCGCATTGCGATCCGCTCCGGCACTTTTTTTTTTTTTTACGGAGCGGATGGCACTTGTGTCATCCGCTCCGTATGTCCGCATATCATCCCATCCGTTTGCGGATGATATACGGACATAATGTATGTCTATGGGCATTGCGGATGTCAGCGGATGACACCGCTGCCATCCGATTTTGCTTCCTTTCCGTTTTTTGAACGGAGGAAAAATAGAGTTCTGTTCCATTCCAAAAAACGGAACAGAACTGAAAGGAAGAAAATCGGATGTCAGCGGATGGTATTCCGCTGACATCCGCAATGCCATTGACTTGCATTATGTCCGTAAATCATCCGCAAAAAAATAGGATGATTTGTGGACATACGGAGCGCCCGTGTGAAAGGGCCCATGCTGTGTCCGTTCAGTTCATCAGTTCAGTCACGTCAAAATGTATCAGATTTTTCATCCGTTTTTTTCATCCATTTTTTTTTTTTTTTACATCCACTACCAATGAAAAAAACGGACCGTTTGTCCGTTTATATCCGCTTTTTGTCCGATCCGTTTTTTTGACGGATGAAAAATAAGGCATTCATCCGTTCCAAAAAACAGACATTGACTGAAGCGGATGAAAACATTGACGGAAGCGGATGAAAACGGATGTTAACGGATGATCATCCGTTGTCATCCGTTTTTACATAGAGATGCATTGATGTCCGTTTTTCATCCGTCAACGGATGGATGAAAAACGGGCCGTATGTGTGAAAGGGGCCTTAATTATAAAAGGGCTTTACGTAACAAAGAAAACCCCTTCTTATTTCTTGCTTTGAGCAATGGCACCACATGGAGAGCAATGTCACAAGGCCTGAAAAAGAAAATAATTACTTTACACAAGAAAGGTGAAGGCTACAAGATCAGCAAAGCTTTACTTATCAGTCAGAATACTATAGCAAAAGTAATACCAAAATTTCACAAAGATGGAACTGCAGCCATCTCACAGAGATGTCCAGGCCATCCACAGGAGTTAACACCTCGACAGTAGTGTCTTCTGGTGAGAAGGGTTGAAGAAAACCGCCATGCAAGTTCACTGCAGTTCGCTAAAGAAGTAGAAAGCCAAACTGGGGTGATTGTTTCCCGTGACACAATATGGCATACACTGCAGAGGAATGGCATGCATGGGTGTCACCCACGAGGGAAGCCTCTCCTAAAGCCCATGCACAAAAATGCCCACCTAGAATTTGCCAGGCCCATCTTGAAAAAGAAGACTACTGGGACTCTTCACTGTGGAGGGATGAGACCAAGATCAATGTTTTTGGAACTGATGGCTTCAATACTGTAGGGCGCTGCAAAGGTGAGGAGTACAAAAAAAATGCATGGTGCTTACAGTGAAACATGGTGGTGGCAGTGGCCTTCCGTGGGGCAGCATGAGTGTATCATGAATTTACAGATGTACTGCTCTATATTGAAAGAGAAGATGCTACCATCACTCCGTGTCCTTGGTCATTGTGCAATTTTCCAACATGACAATGATCCAAAACACACATCTAAGGCCACTGTTGCATTTCTGAAAAGAAGAACAAGGTAAGAGTGATTTAGTGGCCAAGTAAGTCTCCTGATCTGAACCCAATTGAATACCTATTGGGAATTCAAAAGAGACAAGTTGAGCATCACTTTCCATCCTGCATCCAGGCTTTAAAAGCTTTAAAAAAGGTCGATCTTGAAGAATTGAAAAAGATAGAGGTTTCAGAATGTCGCCAACTTGTTCATTCCATACCTAAAAGACTTGGTGCTGTTCTTCCAAATCATGGAGGTCATACAAAATACAAGAGGTAGTAGTTTTTGTTGTGGGATGTATTCATTTTTTCATAAACTAATTTGAGTAAACTGAAGATTTTGTTATCCAAGTTAAATTCTTACCCTAACTTTCATGTAATGAGCTAAACAAATGTTTTATAAAACTCTGTTATGTCAAAATTTTGGAAATTGTTCTTGTGTTCATTGAAATATTGATTGAAATCGTACTTTTCAAAAGGGGGGTACTCATTTTATGCTGAGCACTGTGTGTGAGGTCTACACTGAGAACTGGTCCTTTCTCCTGGAACAAATCCTAATTTCTGCCATTCATGTGGTGTGGTACTCACTCAGCAAGAAATTGCTGAGTGAAGAACTCCATTCCCATCATACCTAGGAACGTAAGCAAATGCAGCAGACTTTGTAATCCAGTATCCTGCTGCTGGTTTTCTTTCTGTTCCTCAGCCCCATCTGTTCCGGAGTTCTTCTTTATTTATTTCATACATTTTTTCATTGCAAGAAGGAACAGTAAGGCAGAACCCCTGAGTAGTATGTAGTACCATGCAGAAGCTTGCATGTGTAATGAACAAATTTGGCTTTCCAGTGAAGATCTATAATTCTAAATTATACATCTAGGTAATATACAAAAGAAAAGATGCCGTGTTAGGTCAAAAATAACCCCAGGTGCAGGACCTATAAGATGACAAGCAAAGTGATTAGACAGTGTTCTTGTCCCAGGACCTTCTCTAGCGTGATGCTCATAGTGTAGATATGCATCATTGGTTCTCTGGTTGAACTTCCTCTAGCACTAAAATAGTAGGACAGATGTCAGTAAGGTGCATGTTAAGGCAGATTCTGGCTGTGGTGGTGAAATTTAATTTTTATGAAATATTGCCTCCTCTACATTCTGCATTCCCTATCATTTCGGTCTCTTTCTGCATTCAAGAACTGGTGACATCATCAGATGAGGTCTGTGTTTCCTGAATAATTGCTGACGCAGAGAACAGCAACAAGAAAATAAATTGCAATGTTGTGCACATTCTGCTAAATGGAGAGAAGACGGACATGATTAATAACATTACTTTATACCCTGTGCTCATGACAACAAATAGAAGAACATTAAAAGAATTTCAGACTGATTAAAAGTCTGGATTTTTTTGTTATAAAGCGAGGCACTCATGAAATTTCCTGATATGACCATTAATATGTTTACTTGTTCATCTTGCAAAAGAATAGCAGCTAATACTAACACTGTACCTGACCCGCACAAAGTTTGTGCCTCTAGGCCTTTCCTCCTCAAAACATAATACTGACTGACTCTCACTGTTACCCACCTTACCCATCCTGTCCAGACTCTTACCCATCCTGTTCATTATGTCTTGCGTTTAGTGGGGAATATTTATTGTCCTTGTTGCAAAATTATTTTAGGTAAGTGTAATATTGTGTTTATGCAAGCATTAGGTAGGCATCTAAATATAGATTCCCATTGCAACAAATGGAATTAAAACATTTTCTATTTGGCACAGAAGATGCATGAAGAGCCTGTAGTTCAGCAGTCCCCAAACGAAGGCCCACAAGCCACATTTGGGGTAATATTCCTCACACTGACACCAGCAATACAGCACTATGCCTCCAACTGACACCAACAACGGGACAACCAATAACGGGACACTATTCCTGCCATTGACACTAATGCTATGACACTATTCCTTACACTGATGCAAATAGTGGAGCACATCTCCAATTGAAATGAACATGGCAAAAATCCTCCCATTGACATGGATGATATGGCACTATTCCCCCCACTATTCCTCCCACTGACTCCATCATTGGGGTACCGTTTCCTCCACTAAGACCAGTGTTATGGCACTATTCCTCCCACTGACTCCAACATTGGGGTACGGTTTCCTCCACTGAGACTAATAATATGGCACTATTCCTCCCACTGACTCCATCATTGGGGTACCGTTTCCTCCACTAAGACCAGTGTTATGGCACTATTCCTCCCACTGACTCCAACATTGGGGTACTGTTTCCTCCACTGAGACTAATAATATGGCACTATTCCTCCCACTGACTCCAACATTGGGGTACTGTTTCCTCCACGGAGTCAGTGGGAGGAATAGTGCCATATCATTGGTCTCAGTGGAGGAAACAGTACCCCAATGTTGGAGTCAGTGGGAGGAATAGTGCCATATTATTAGTCTCAAACATTGGGGTACTGTTTCCTCCAATGAGACCAATGATATGGCACTATTCTTCCACTGATTTCATTGATGGAGCATTATTCCTCCTTTCTCAAACAGGCGCAAAGTAATTTTTTTTTATCCCACTTTTTACCAATTCTGGAGCATTTATTTATTTTATTTTGTTGGGTGGTAACTGGTGACCCTTTTTTTGGGTTAACAGGCGCATTTTTTACTCCCAAAATAAACATTGGAGATACATTCTACATCGCAACTAACATGATTAGTAGCTAAATAGTACCATTTTTATTTATGCAGATCACTACATCAAATCTGAAAGAAGGACATTTGTGGGACTTGTTGAATCAATATTGGTGTTCTTATGACATGACATAGGACATGTCCCTAAAATGTGACCTGGTCCTGATAATGGCTGTCTGTCGCACTGTTTTAAAGTACAGCTTTATTGGGTGGGGTAGGCTTTCATTATATAGTATATAAATAGCAGTAAGAAGGCCTTAGCTTGCAGCTGTTCATTCTCTTTTGCATGGAGGGTAATATAAGTAGACTACGGGTAAAATTATATTTACTGCTACTTAAAGCCAATTTTGTGAAGTTCCTATAGTGATCTCCTTCCCTCCATCTAGTAATATGGGCACCCTGAGCCGCACCAGAAGAATTACAATGATCAGCTTTTATTTATGTAAAATATTTATCCAAAAGGGGGAAAAAAAAATTTGCTGATTAGAGCCCTAGAGTTGGCTATGGCCAACAATTATTTTTGTCATAATGGCACTATGATATGTACTTTAAAACAGTGCGACAGACAGCCATAACTGCCAGCATCAGGACCAGGTCACATTTTAGGGACATGTCCTATGTCATATAATAAGAACACCAATATTGATTCAACAAGTCACCAAGGAGACCATTCATTATTCAGCAGCATTGTGTTGTACTGGTCTTCCTTCAAGCAAGATGCTCCAGGATTCTGTTACAATGCTATAACATAGCTCCCAACTGTCCCTCTTGTTGAGGTACAATCCCTTAACTGGAACTAAATCAATCTGTCCCACAAATGTCCCTCTTTCAGATTTGATGTAGTGATCTGCATAAATAAAAATGGTACTACTTAGCTACTAATAATGTTAGTTGAGATGTAGAATTTATCTTCAATGTTTATTTTTGGAGTAAAAAATGCCCCAGTTAACTCACCCAAAAAAAGGGTCACCAGTTACCACCCAATAAAATAAATAAATGCTCCAGAATTGGTAAAAAGCGGGATAAAAAAAATATTACTTTGCGCCTATTTGAGAAAGGAGGAATAATGCTCTATCACTGAAATCAGTGGAAGAATAGTGCCATATCATTGGTCTCATTGGAGGAAACAGTACCCCAATGTTGGAGTCAGTGGGAGGAAGAGTGCCATAATCCAATGGAATGGGTTTGAAGAAAGTCTGATCAAGTTCATAGAAAGGATCAATAATAACATTTATGGTCTTAAGTTTACAGCCAGTTGGGATAAACACACAGTTAACTTTTTGGATTTGGTTTTGGCAAAGTGGCATGGGTTCATTGACACAAAAATATTCTTTAAGAAGACTGATAGGAATAGTTATAATCTTACTGCTAGTTGCCACCACCCCAAATGGTTGGGGGGGTATACCAAAAGGTCAGTCAATGCACATTAGGGGAAACTGTAAGCGCATAGAGTATTACGTCGAACAGTCTAATATACTAGTGAATGCGTTTAAAGTAAAACGGTTACGACCATAATACTTTGGTGTCGATCCAGAATAAAGTTAAGAATATGGATAGAAAGGAGTTGTTAGCCAATAAGCCCAAAAAAAGTGAACAATGTAGGAGAAATGGCTATTCTTACCAACTTTAATCGCGATTATATGTAATTTGAATGTATTGTTCGCAAACATTGGCGAATCTTGATGAGAGACCAAAACCTTAGTTATGTCTTGTGGAAAAAAAACACAATTTATATATCGTAGGGCTGACAACTTGAGAAATAGTTTAACTCCTAATATACCTGACCCACCGAAGAAAAAAGTGACGTTCTTAGACCAGACGGGATTCTTTTATTGCAGAAGATGTAGGGCTTGTAGGACTGTGAAAAATAAAGCCAAAAAGATAACCTCATTTGAGTCCAGTAATACAGGAAGAACGTACGAGATAAAGAAATTTATCACATGTCAGTATACTCATGTAACATACCTGATTACTTGTCCATGTGGATTACAGTATATTGGTCGGACTACCAGGAAACTAGGGATTTGGATTAATGAAAATGTAAATAATATAATCAAGGGTTTTCCAAAACAGTCTATCCAACCACTTCAGGATTTATCACAATAGGGACCCCAGCCCTATGGTCTTTTGTGGCTTTGTTAGGATTGAGCAACAATCAAGGGGGGGGGCAACATGACCCAGAAGGTTTCCAAAAACAAAACCAAATGGATTTTTGAAATGAATACTATGTATCCTTTGGGTATGAATATAGACATTGACTTAAATTGTTTAGTTTGAAATTATTAATTATTTTGTCATTGTAACGTATTTTCTCAGTGTGAAATGGTCCAATTAGATTTTATTCCTATGGGATGAATAGTGGTGATACGTTATTATATAACTTAACCACTAGAGGGCATTGATACTGCTCTTTCATGTTGAATTGTTAGCCTTCGTTGTATACATATGCAATTATACCACCAATAGAGGTCCCTTTAAAGCGGTTGTATCATCACAACAAAAAAAAAAAAAAAAAAACCTGCAGGGCAAAGGCATAATGAGCTAGTATGCATCACATACTAGCTCATTATGAAATACTTACCTTAAAACAAAGCCCCGACACGGTCGCCCTGACAGCACTGAGGGAGCTGTCATGTTCCCTTGGCGTCTCTTCCAGGTTCGGCGGCTCAGGCGCTGTGAGTGGCTCCCGTGCATGGGCGCGGGAGTTTACTTTCTTGCAAGGAGCCGGACCTTCAGAGCGCATGCGCCGCTGGTGTCAGCGGCTGCATGCAGGGCGAATATCTCCTAAACCGTGTAGGTTTAGGAGATATTAATTTTACCTACAGGTAAGCCTTATTATATATAGGCTTACCTGTAGGTAAAAGTTTAATGGCGGAGTATACTACCGCTTTAACTAGCCTTAACCTAATTTTTTTTTTTTTTTTTTTTTTATACACGATTTTATTCATAACTTTTATTTAATGGTTTTAATTAATATGAGGCAAAAAATTAGTACCATATGTGGTAAGGTTATGTAGCTAGTTTATATGTGATTATGCCCATCGGTCCAGAAGGATGGAATTGGATTGGATCATCGTAAAGCGGTTGTGTATATTAATAGAGTGAAGTGACGTGCATGATCATGTGACCCCTGATGACGTCAGACACATGCAGGGTGGGACAAAGACGTGACACACCACTTACGCTGTTTATCTTAATGCATAGAATGGATTAAGATAAAAAACCTTGTGACTTTACAATCCCTTTAACACTGTTCTGTATTCAGGAGCAGTGCTGCATAGTTGCCACACCATCACAACAAGCTACATAGATGGATTTCTTTGGCTGGATCAACTGGTAGTTTTGAAGCTTTGCAAAACAGGGAGTGCAGATACATTTATAATTGATGTTTCCTCACTTTCTAAGTTGACAATGTTGTCACCCAGAGACAAAGTGAAAGAAAATCTCCCACACAGGCAACAATAAAAAGCTTTGGAAGGTTGTACATTGTATTGCTGTACATTGTAACCCGCTCTATCAAAAAAATCAGCTTCTGCTGGAGATGCAATTTAAATCTCCGTAATATGGTTAAAGATTGGCATGTAATTTTTTTTCAAAGCAAAAATGAAAAGTATTTTGCCAGACAGGTTCCCAAAAGAATGTTACATGATTGAAGTCATATGTGTCATTCATATGATTTAATCACTATACTGAGAAATGTTTTTTTTTTTTTTTTAATCTTTTTTTTAGTGTTTTTTATTTTTAAGTTAATGTCACAATTGCTGAGTAGTCAGCAGTGAAAAGGTTGGGTTTTATGCCTCTTTATGGAACTCTTTGGGGGCAGTTTATCAAGTGGAAAGCCGTATATTGCAAAGAGGCTATAATCTTGAATCGTTTCATGTAACAAATCCCAAGTCCCTGACTTTTTTTCAGCATGTCTGCCGTCTCCAACACCTGTAACATGTCTGCAGTCTCTGACCGTCTCCTCCACTATATCTGCCATCTCTGACAGTCTTCTGTTGTGATACATATACAGCCATGACCAAAAGTTTTGACAAAGACACAAATACTAATTTTCAAAATGTCTGCTGCTTCAGTGTTTTTAGATCTTTTTGTCAGATGTTACTATGGTATAGTGAAGTAATTACAAGCATTTCATAGGTGTAAATGGTTTTATTGATAATTATATTAAGTTTATGCAAAGGGCCAGTATTTAAAGTGTTGACAGTTCTTTTTCAAGACCTCTGCAATTCGCCCTGGCATGTTGTCGGTCAACTTCTGGGCCACATCCTGACTGATGGCAGCCCATTCTTGCAAAATCAATGCTTGGAGTTTGTCAGAATTTGTGGGGTTTTTTTTGTTCACTCGCCTCCTAAGGGTTGACCACAAGTTCTCAATGGGATTAAGATCTGGAGAGTTTCCTGGGCATGGACCCAAAATTTGCCCCAAACAATCGGAAAGGGGATTCATCAGAGAAAATGACTTTACCCCAGTCCTCAACAGTCCAATACCTGTACCTTTTGCAGAATATCAGTCTGTCCCTGATGCTTTTCCTGGAGAGAAATGGCTTCTTTGCTTCCCTTCTTGACACCAGGCCATCCTCCAAAAGTCTTTGCCTCACGATGCATGCAGATACACTCACCCCTGCCTGCTGCCATTCCTGAGCCAGCTCTGCACTGGTGGTGCCCCGATCCCGCAGCTGAATCAACTGCAAGAGACGGTCCTTGCACTTGCTGGACTTTCTTGAGTGCCCTTGAGCCTTTTTTCACAAAGGCAGTGGAAATGTTGTTTTATAGGATTAGGTTAATGTTCATGGCAAAGAGACTTTGCAATTAATTGCAATTCATCTGATCTCTCTTCATAACACTCTGCAGTATATGCAAATTGGCATAATAAAAACTGAGGCAGCAGACTTTGTGAAAAATAATATTTGTGTCATTCTCAAAACTTTTGGCTACACCTGTACAGAATATTATGTGGGGCCTTTTTGGTACTTTCACTGGCCACAGTTGAGGTCCCCCATACCTCCCATAAATTGTAGAAAGTCAAAAGTTAAAGCGGAGTTCCACTCAAAAGTTTTTCACAGGTACCCTTCCCCACTTCCTGGGAGACAGTGCCGCGGAAGTTCAGCCCCTTAATTTTTCCTCCGCCGCTGGGCCAATTACAAAGCGCAGTGCCCTTTGCACAAGCGCAGTAAGGAACCAGCAGTGAAGCCGAAAGGCTTTACTGCCGTGTTCTCTTAGCCTGGATGGCGGCGGCAGCACCCGAGAGCCGATACGTAAATCTGCTTCGGGTGCCGACATCGCGGGCTCCCTGGACAGCTAAGTTCTACAATTTACAGTATTTGTAGCTGCTGCCTTTAATTTTTTTAAGAGAGTTGGAACTCCACTTTAATTTCAGCTTATGTAGGTAATAATAGTTGATAATATAGAACAGTGCCAAGTTACAAGGACCCTGCTCAGCTAGAATGCAGGAATACTGAATAGTTGTTTCAGTTTGGTATCAATTACCTGAAGGTTAAATGAAGGTCTTGCTAGCAATAATTATTCATGGATGACAACCAAGGCATTTAAAGATATATCTATAGGTTTCTTTTTTTTTTTTTTTTTTTTCAAGTGCTCACATGAGCTATGAGCCCATGGGGGATTTGGAATTCCAAAGTCTCTTGACAGTACTCGTTCAGGTTATAGCATTATATTGCTGGTGTACATGAAATGTTTAAAGGGGAGATCTCTTTTTAAAGCTCGTTCACATGGGCGCTAAGCACTTTATAACGCAAACATTCCCCTTTCCTACTTTTTGTCCCAACACTGAGATAGGTGCAGACAGCCCATATTGGAGCATGTACATGCAAGAGCTGTACAGACTCACCGGCACAGCCAATATTCCATGGTATGATGGAATTGGGTTCATGGCCCTGAATGCACAGGCTCTGGGATCCATGCACTCGTCCCTGTATACCTGTCAAACACTGTTGTTTGGGTGATTCCTTACAGCCATTGTGTATTCATTGATTTTATATATGCTGTCTGCCTAAGTAAGCAGATCTTCACATTGTACTCGGCCCAGCACTATTGCGAATGACCCAATCACAAATGAAAAAAAAAAATCATATCTGCTTACAGTTTATAACTCAGGCTGCAAAAGTGACACCTAGTTGGTGTTTTGTTGTTGTGGACAACAGATTTACTATTAGGGAAACTATAGTGGTTTTCTATATGGATACACAATCCTTTGTTTTACAACTAAACAATATTTGCCAAAGAATTCCCGGTGCACTGTGGTTAACTAAATAGGGAGCACACTAGAAGCTACCTGATTTAAGGCTCCGTTTTCTTACTGAGAACACAGACTGAGACACTACATGTGTTTATAAATTTCACCTTGAGCTATTGAGTTCTGATACACAGTATCTCGTGAAAGTGAGTACACTCCTCACATTTTTGTAAATATTTTATTATATCTTTTCATGTGACAACACTGAAGAAATGACACTTTGCTACAATGTAACGTAGTGAGTGTACAGTTTGTATAACAGTGTACATTTGCTGTCCCCTAAAAATAACTCAACACACAGCCATTAATGTCTAAACCGCTGGTAACAAAAGTGAGTACACCCCTAAGTGAAAATGTCCAAATTGTGCCCAAAGTGTAGAGCAACAATTCTTTTTTTCAGATCCTCAGAGAGTTCTTTGCCATAAGGTGCAATGTTGAACTTCCAGTGATCAGTATGAGAGAGTGAGTGCGATAACACCAAATTTAACGCACCTGCTCCACATTCACACATGAAAATGCACGTGATTTTACTGAAATTTAGCCATGATTTTACTACCCTTTTTTGGCCAGTTCACACCACAAAAATGCACTCCGGATCCGTTCTGGATGAGTTTTTGCTTAAAGTTTACACCACACGCAGCTCCAGTGCTGTGTTCCAATACAGTTCTGTTTCTGTACCTGAAACTGACTGCACTGGTGTGAATTAGGGCCATTTGGAATACATGGAAAACGCAGTGCATGCATTTTTCATGCAGAAAAATAAAACCGCACTGGACTGCATCTGGTGTGAACTAGCACTTGCATGCACATGCAGTTCAGTGTGTTTTTTTTTTTTTTCTGTATCAAAAAAACATGGAAAGTAGGTTACATGGTTTCCAATGGCATAGTTCACACTGGTGCGGTCAATTCCAGGGCATTCCAGTTGCAGTAGAACATGCTTCAATTTTCGTGTACTGGAACTTAGTAAAACGCATTAAAAACACACCAGAATGCACTGGTACGCATCAAAAACGCACCAGACCCCAGTACGGTGAAAAACAAAACAAGAAAAAAGCATCTGGAATGCATCTGGAAACGCATCAAAAATATTTTAATGAAAAAAAAACAAAGCCAAAAAAATTAAAAAATGGGCTGACTTGATTGGCTACTCAGTCTTTTTCTGTCGTCCCTTTTTTATGTTTATACGTATCAAAAGAGCACCAGAACGCATCAAACCGTGCATGCAGAAATGCATCTGGAGTGCGTTTTTTTATAGGGTGAACCAGCTCCAACTGTGCTTATTTATTTTTATTTCAGGTACTTGTATAGCGCTGTCAATTTACGCAGCGCTTTACATATACATTACACATTCACATCAGTCCCTGCCCTCAAGGAGCTTACAATCTAAGGTCCCTAACTCACATTCATACATACATACATAGTAGGGCCATTTTTTTTTTATACAGGATCCAATTAACCTACCAGCATGTCTTTGGAGTGTGGGAGGAAACCCACGCAGGCACAGGGAGAACATGCAAACTCCAGGCAGGTAGTGTCATGGTTGGGATTTGAACCAGCGACCCTCTTGCTGCTAGGTGAAATTGCTAACCACTACACCACTGTGCCACCCTATAGTTTGTTTTTCATAGGTCACGTGACTCAAAAACCGCATCAAAAACGTAACACTGGTGCATTATTGATGCGTTCTTGCTGCGTTTTCAATGCATCTCAATGGGGAGGTGCGTTTTTTAACTGACCAAAAATGCAGCAAGCAAAATTTTTAACACCATAGCGGAAGCGCAACAGACCAATGTGAAGACATAGAATTTAAAGGGATACTTTTTTCTTGAGCTTTTCTTGCGCTAAAGGTGCCAATATTGGCTGACAATAAATTCATATTCATTTAAATTCATGATATTAATAAAAAGTCAAATATAATACAATTCTAAAAAAAAAAATATTTTCTTTTAAAAAAAAAAAAAACATAATTTTCAGTTTTGGTTTTCGGCCAAAACGTCATCCTGCATTTTGAGTTTCGGTACTAAAATTTCCATTCGGTGCACCTCTACAAGTTTTGATACCCGTAATAAAAATGTAACGTAGTAAAGTTCTCCCGAATGTTAAAGATTGACCTCTGGAAGAGTAAAAGTAGTTCTAATCATTTTCTCTCACTCAGTAATGTGTGCCCCTGGGTGATTCTCCAGGATCAGAGTCCTCATTAAAAAGTTGACAGGCTGTCACAAAGGTGTGTAAGGCTTGTGCATAGCATTGCGATGAAAGTGCTTGGGGTGCATCCCAGCGTGACACCCATTGACCATTATTTGTCAGGGATATAACAGCTGCTTTGAGCATGGAGAGCCGAGCCATCAGCTCCTGGCTTTCACTGAGCAGGTTGATGGTGAGAAGTGATCAGCTAGAAGGGCACTTTTATGGCGCTTGGCTTGCACTCCTCCAATGGAATTTGCAGCTGTCACTGGATTCTCTCCCTGTCCCGGTATGCTTATCGATCCGAAATAACATCCACGTTCGTTTATTTATTTTCCCCGCTTTTGCCCCCTTCTCCCCTTTCAAAACAAACATTTTCATTCCTCCTTGGAGAGGGCTGGACTATCCTAAAAATACACAGCTTTGTATGTAAATAGACAAGAGCTGATTATAGGCTGGGACTACAGCCAAGGTTTGAGAGAGCCTCGGGGTGTTTTACATTTAAAATGTGATGCCTGACAGGATCAGTGTGTCTGTCTTAACCCTGTCGTGGAATGGCATTGATCTTGCAGCAGGGACGGAGCTGGTAATGGAACCCATGCAGCAGCAGCGTAATGTTGTTGGCTAACCTAGAAGCCCGGCCTTGCAGAAAACAAAGCGTTTGATGGCATGTTGAGAAAATATGAAGCTCCAAGGCTGACTTTGCAAGGTGAAAGGGTTAAAACAGCTTCTTGATTAGCATGAGACTGGGTTGGCTGTCTTGCTTCCTGCCCTTCAATAGCTTTTCACTGCATTCAAAGGCACAGAGCCATTCAACAGAGGACAGAGCAGGCTTTGCAGTGCTCGGAATACCTGAAAGCAAGCTGCTTGGGTCTAATTGTACTGTAAGACCCCCAAAGCTTGCAAGAGCGGGCCTGAAGCAATAAATAATGGAATATGACCAGTGCCAGGAAAAGGCTGCAAGAGGACCAAGCCAAGAGGCGAGACAGTGACCAGCAAGCCTAGGATTCCTGCCTTTTTATATCACTGTGAAAACTGGTGCAGGGTCGTGCCTGGGATATGATGTAATGGGGGGGCTTTTGCACGCCCAATGTGTAAGAAACAGCTGTGTGGTTGTGAAGAATGAATATTGTCCCTTGATTACTGCAATGCCGATTTAGATTGCCTCATTGATTTGCTTCACGGATCCTGATAGGTGAAGAGGAGGAGGAGAGGAGAAAAAAAAAAAAACTACGTTCGTCGTCATCGCCTGCTCATTTTAATTCCACAACCACTAGGATATTGACAGTGGCTTCTTTTTTTTTTTTTTTTCTCGCAAGATCTTAGGTGCAAGGATTCAGGTTGAAACCAAAATCTGTGGGTGTTTTTTCCCAGTATTTGCTTGGTTCTTTTGTGTTGTGCCTCACAGTTGGCTAAGCAGCCCTATGCTGAATCAAGCTATTGTTTGGGATCTCAGAGCTTTCACGCTACAAATCTCTGCTCACTCCCCCTCCCCTTCTTTGGCTGAGAAGCCACATAATGTGCCTTTCCTCCACATGAATCTGGAAGCTATAAGCTGGATTGATTGCAAATGAAGTGTAATGCATTGTGGGACGTGTGTAAAATTGGATCATTCGAGGGAGAAAACGAACGGACCCACAGCTGGCTTCCTAGAAGAGGTAGCAGCAAAATGTTTGCAGCCCATGCTCAAGCTGTGCGCTTAATGTTTTGATGAAAAAAAGGGAACAGCGGTGAGGCCTGTCTCATGAAGCTGGACAATTAGGCTTCAGGTAGCCTCATAATGAAGAAGACTCGGAGTACAACCTTACGCCGGGCCTGGCCTAGTGCTGATTTCTCTGACCGGGCCTCAGACCGCATGAGGTCCCGTAGTGAAAAGGACTATCGCCTGCACAAACATTTCCCACCAGCTTTTATTTCCCAGGCATCACGAGGATATATGTCAGGTTTGTACTATTTCTTTGCTTAATCCTGCATCTTCAAAATGCTGACTGGTAAGAATGCTATTTTCTTTTTTTTAGATTTTTTTTTACATGGGTAGAGATCTGAAATTTAAAAAAATAGCTCTATCTATCTATCTATCTATCTATCTATCTATCTATCTATCTATCTATCTATCTATCTATCTATCTATCTATCTATCTATCTATCTATCTATCTATCTTTGTAATATAGAGCTTTTGGCACAGATTTCTACAATGCACAGGTATGTGTTTACATGATGGTATGAATTGTACATATTTTAGTGCCTATGCCTACATCCACCATTTTGTACATCGCTAACATTTTATGTTAGGCCTTTCAATATGGTGTTATTTGGCAAATAATGTATGCAGCACATCCAGATCTCAAGATAAGCAACTGAAAACCTCAGCGTTCATACACAAACACACAAGCCCCCCCAGATCAGTCTCGTCATTCGAGGGTCGTTTTGATTTCATACATCAGGTATATGCAGCTGGATGTCCAGTGCAAGATGATGTAGAAGGGATGGTGCACATATTTCATACACCTTGTGTGATATCTGACTGTATTCCAGCAAATATCTATGTAGAGGAAGACTGACTCTGCTGCAGGAATGGTGCAGTAATAGTCTTATAGGGAAAAAAAACACACACAAATCAGCAAGTTGAAGGAAAATGATCTCTCTTTCATGTATGGGTTGAGTTTGTTTTTATTGTAGTGTTAAAGCAGGATACTTCAGATAAATACCAGTTTAATATACAAGGGGGGAAACAGACATGCTTAAGCAATGACTAAAATCTATTTAAAGACTGCTGCGTAATCTCAATGCAAAGCAGCCCTGGGCTGCAGAAAGGGATGGGGCTTTTTTTTTTTGCTCCCCACAGCTAGGATGGATGTATTCTAATCAACCTGACCATATCCATCTGAAACCTATGTACCAAGGCCTTGACTCAAACCTTACATCTTTTTTACATATGACTGTACCCTGATTGTGAAGATCATATGTCTATGCATATGATATGCGAATATAGACAAATATGCTTGTCTAGTTTGGTATTGTTTGATAGGAAGGGTACACAGATACCCTTTTAAGTGATTGATTTTTAAATTTGACCAAGTGGTCATTTTTATTTATTTTTAATATAAGCTGTCGTTGCTTTGTAAGCCTGATATGAATCTCACTCATACCCCCTTTAGATCACCTATGTTAATCATTGGTCTGTCCTATAGTATACCTATGCAGTAAGATTGTTGTTGTACTCCTCTAAAATACGATTCATGCTTTAATTTTGTGCATACAGTAGCAGTTGGAACAAAGCAATCCCATTTAATGGTTGAAGATTTAACTTGCACACAGTCATAGAAGGCCTTGCCCATCAGCCTTGGTGGAAATGGGTATTCCAAGGTCTGAGTAAACGACATTTTCCATGTTCACCATGTCTGGCTCATTCATTGTCTCAAATGGGTATAAATAATGTGGGAACATATAAGGCCCACTGTGTAGCCTGCTTCGAGTCGGTCCACCTCTACTGACATCACAGCCTTATGTCATTCGTCTGATACCACAATGGGTTCTGCATCATGTCCAATCCATTTTTATTGATCTTGGTTGCCCAGCTTGCAAAACTATTGTGATCCCTTATTCAGTGTGGAGAACGTGAGCTGGGCCCTGACTGTATCATTTTTTATTTAAGTGATACATTTTACCATCTTGGCCATTTTTAAACTATAATGCTATAATCTGACTTTTTTTTTTTTTTTTCAAATAAATATTGCAACCGATAAGCAACACTTTTTGATATGGTGTTTGTAAGCTTTCTCTTTTTTTTTTTTAAGATCAGGATGAAATATATTTAAATATGGCTGCCGATGTATCAGTGGAGAGTAGCAACTTCAATGACGTCGCTTTCTCTTGACCACTGGAGTGAGTCTGACTCAGCTATATTGGGAAATGGTATATAACTATGGCACTAGTTAAAAGAAGGAAGGTTGACGCTTTCGATCCTGTAAAAGAGACCCCAGGTTTAATCACCATACAGATATAGGCCTACTGTACATAAATCATCATCATCTTCAGAATGGCTCCGTAATATTAAATCATATGACTCTTGCCTGCAGTGTGCAGTTCGTATATGTGTGTGCTCATCCCAATGAATGGTAATGGTTTGCTACAAATGTCTACATCTTCACTTGGTTGTACAGTCCTATGTTGAAGCCATGACAGCATACACAATAAACTGTTGTCTGATGGTGGTATAAGCTTGCTCTGTCCACTTGTGCAAATTGATTGTGATGAGTATAGATGAGCTCATGTGATAATGTGTGTCCTGTGCTGATACTGAAATGAGATGCTGTTTTCTGTCCGTTTTACTGTCAAGCCATGCTGGTATCTGTAATTAGAGAAAGGGAGAGGACTATAGCAGGATAGCTTTACCAGTTGCTCTCTATGGTATTGAAAACTGAAGGATTTTGAGATCTGGTTTTCTTTGGGGTTAACATTCTTCACCTAACAGAACAAGGAAGTCTAGGGCATAGTAATGGAAAGCATGTGTGTCTAGAGTAGATCCTCAGCCACCTAGAGCTTTATATCATCATATTCCTATAGCCCAGCTGTCTCTAGAGATCTTGATCAGTGCTGCCATGTTGGTTTTGTACACCCCCAGTGCAAGTAAAGCCCTCTTTGTGCAGCAATGGCTGGAGGGTAGTGAATAAGCTGGGACAATAGTTAGAGGTTGAAAATTCTAGTAACCTGTATGATAAAATGATTTTCCTCTTCACTATTCACTGTCATTATATTGTATAGTCTAACACAGGGATTCCCAAACTACGGCCCTGCAGCTGTTGCAGAACTACACATCCCATGAGGCATTGTAAAACTCTGACATTCACATATATGACTAGGCATGATGGGAATTGTAGTTCCTGAACAACTGGAGGGCCGTAGTTTGAGAATCCTTGGTCTAAGATATCGAAAAGATCAACCTGTTTAATTTAAGTTATGCAAAATGTGAAAAAAAATGGCCTCCTATAATCTACAGGTTGAAGTACCATGTATCGTTGGTCATGCATACCTTTTTATGTGAAATTACTATTTTATTTTCCCCTACATCCTTGTTTATAAATGTAATGAGCTATACCAGCTATTTAATTTACCAAACCGCATGTGATCATGTTAAAGGTGATTGTGAGCCATGTAGTGCATTCCAGCATTGCCAAGATCTTTCAAGCACTTGTTGTACTAAATGGCCTATATAGAAAGTTTAGCTGTGGCTAAATTGTAACCCAAAAATCTACCTTGTATCTTACATTTCTTCTGAGAGAAGTTGCAGAGAATTTTTCTATTGACTGTGCCTGAAGCCTCCTAACTGCATCTCTGCAGTGTGAGATAACTGCTATTCCGCCTGAAAATTGGCAGCGCTCTTCCTGACATTTGACACTGTCTAGGCTCTTCTGTTCTGTAGCCTCAGAGCTGCATATTTAAAAGCATGTGTTTTTTTTTTTTTAAAGATTCATACTTACCTTGGTGAATGCAGCATCGGTCCGATGCTGCATCTGTGCCCCAGCACCTGTAACACTGAGAACTGAGCGATCAACACTGCTGATCGCTCAATTCTCAAAGCTCCCTGTCAGTCATCAGCTCTCTGCTTTGTACCCCCCCCCCCCATTCCCCACGCTAACTTGAGCGCTGGGCTGTGGAGGGGGCAGGAGCAGCTGGCTCAGGCTCTTAGCGGTTTGTTGAGAGGCTGAGCCGGGTGCCGGTCCAGGCATGTGGGTGGATCCCGACTTCATTGTCACGATCTTGCCTGAACCTGGACCGCCTCTGTGACGTCAGTCCGCTCTCTGCTGAAAACTGTTCACAGGAGTGCAGAACAAACTGCACTGCTGTGATCCACAGGGGAAGTACAGCCAAACGAGCTTTGGCTGTAATTCTCCTTTTTTTAAAGTGTGAAATCATCTAATGTAGGCCATACATGGGTCGAATTCCGAACTAAATTTCTTTTTTCGAAAATCTGAAACTTCATGTGTTCTGTAATCCAATGACGCCACCATTGATTTTGAAGTTTGACCAACCAAGCCTTCAATTGCACCTCTTGTGGCTACAGAAAATAAATTTTATGGCCAGCAGTCTTCTTTTCATTTTCTTTCCAGGTCACAGCTCATACATATTTCTTTTTCGATAGATTTCTTACACGATTCTTCCATCATTAATTAGAAATTTGCTTGTTTTTTAAAAATTTCCAACATGCCCATTCACTCAAATTCGATGGCCACATGAAAATCAGCCATTGCTGGGGCCCACTAATGGTGCGAAACTCGAACGGAAATTCTTAGTTTTGGTTTTCAAAATAAATTTATTTTGGAATTTGACCCATGTATGGCCGGCTTAAGGCACTGCTCTCTCTGATTGCTAGTTGTAAGAGTTTTAAAGGTGAGATTTGGTGATGTCATTGCTGTGCTACTCATTGTTCTTCTAAAGGCTTGCTGTCATTGAAGCAAATGACTGCTTCTGGAACACAGGAACACAAGCAAATGACTATGCAAATCTAGTTCTGCTGCTTTCTCTTAAAATATCACTTCACGATATATCAGGTGGATTTATCAAGAGGAGGCAAAGCCCTGCTCTTTTAGGTGGCTGCCTCCACACAAAGACCTAGCATGTAGTAAGACATGGTACCTTGACACTGATCTAATACTCAGGGAATACTGGGGACTAGTTCTATGCCATCTTCTTGATTTTTGTTGGCCATAGTATAGGCCCTAACATATTGTATGCCTGGGTGGTGGTATCTGATTGCAAACATGGGTGGAAAAGAAAATGTACAATTTCGTCCTCTTTCTAATGAATATGCTGTGATGTATGGCTGTTCAAATAACCATTCTCATCATATAAAAAAATGAAATGCTGCTAAACTGACATAGTGTTAAGGCTGAGCAACTGGTCCTTCAGAACATTTCTGACATTCATGTTCAATGCAGGACCAACAGTCTAAGGTTACATTCACAACGACGATTAGGGCCTGCTGCGAATCTTGGTGGCAAGGTGTGGCAGCTATTTGTGGCTCTCTGCACAGCCAGCAATTACATGTTACGATCGCTGCTGGGCGCACACAAAGTGTGTCCAGCAGCAATCACCGCAGGTAATTGCTGGCGGCGTGGACAGCAGCGGCGACCTGCCGTTCTAGTGAACGGGGCACCTAGCCGCTGAGAGCCTCAGCAGGAGTCTCCGATTACTGCCGCTACCTAATTGCTGGTGTAAGTGTAGTTTAAGAGGGGAGGATGGCGTAGGGCCTACTCAAAACCCAGAGCATTGGAGAGGAGAGCCCTGGTGGAGTGAGAAGGAAGGTAAAGCTAGTATTTAATTCTTGCAGTGTAGGGGCCCTACCGGTTAAACTTTCCCTGTAAAACATTGGTATCTCAAAACTGAATAAAGAGCGATATGGCAAGAAATCTGAAGGTAAAAACTAGGATCAACATTTCGACTTCAGAAAACATGACTGGGAGAAGTGAGTGGGTCATTGGATAATGATTTAAAGCCGCATTCTAACGAAAGTTGTTACTTCAACTTTTAGTAGATGCATTGAATTGCCCACCAACCTCTTTTACCTCCAGTGATGTTTAGTAGAAAGACCTTAATGCAGTAATTCTGTTTTTTGTGTACCTTTTCTGCACTTCCCTCAGTATAAATAAAGGATCAGGCAGGAAGAATGAGACCCCAAATGGTCAAATGAGGTGTTCAGACATGGGAAGTCCTAACTCCTAGAGTACCTAAGAGGTCAAATAATTTGGCAGGTAAGGCGGCACACTTGCTTTAATGTTGTTTTTTTTTTTGTTGTTTTTTTTTTAAAAGAAAATGTGTAAATCAACTTTTTTTAATATTTTGGATTGTTTGCAGAAGAAAATGGGACATGAAAATTTTTTTAAAAATGAGAAATGTGCCGCAATGAGGTACCAAAGCCAGCTGTGTTGGGAACCAGTGAGCTGTGACATCCCCTGATCATGTGACTGTGCTCGGGGCTGGCAATTGACTGCTTGGTTCGGCAGGTCACCTGCTCCCCCATACCAGAGAATGCCAGGTATTCTCACTGGCTGCAGGGAAGCAAAGAGCTGCGTGGGAGCTCAGGTAAGGCAATTATAGGGGTGGGGGGGTTGGGCAATGCCCTTTATAGAGACTGTCACTTTGCATGGACATAGTGATAGTGTCTGTTTAAGCTGCACTTAGCATTCCCTGGACACCTACCCGCATATAGCCCTAAAGATGAAGTTTAGTGAAAAAAAATATATTTTTTATAGCTTTAGTGACCTTATTTACAAGTATGTCCCATGTTGTGCAGGCAGCTGGATCCTGTAAAATTCTTCTGTGTAGGGATGCCCCATCCTCTTCCTGCTACTTCACTTCTGGCACTGCATTACCTAATCGCTCTAAGTCTTCTGTAAAGCTAAAGTGAAAATGTTTCTACAGCCACCCCACCCCCCGCCACCCCTCTGTTTGTTTTTTTTTTTTTTTCCATCAAGACACTGCTGTTGTGCACCAGTCCAATCAGTTCTCTGTTGTTGGCAATTTCAACCACTTCAACCCCTTGGGACGTATCCATACATCCTTGGGTTGAATTGGCGGTACCGGGCCCAAGGCTGCAGCCATGAAAAAACTTTCAGCCATCAGTGGACTTTCTTGTAGAAGGCTCTACAGCTGCCCCCCCCCCCCCCTCCCTCTTTGCTGCATATCCTGGGCTCTCCAGTGCAATCGGGGAGCCCTGTACCTCAGCCACTTGGTGTAGTGGTGCACTGGGAGGGGAAGTTACATCCGTATCTGTCTCCCCTCTTTGATGCAAGAAGCACAGTGATGAGGATTTTGTTACTTCCAGTTTCGCTTTGTTGCTTGCAAGCAGTTACTGGCTTGTAAAGCACCTGATCAAATTGGTCTCAGTTTGATCTGATGCTTTGGGGGACGGAGGAGATCTGGGATTAAAGAGGTTCTTCACCTTAAAGAAGAAAAAAAAATAATTAGTACTCAGCATCTACAAATCCTATAGCTGCTGACTTTTGATAAAAGGACACTTACCTGTTCAAGGATCCAGTGCCGTTCTCACCCGGGTTAGTTCTTCACTAGCCTTTTGGGTTCCTGGCACTGGTATCTTAACTTCGGGCAGCTGGCTGTGCTGCTTGTGGCTTCACAGCCGACTGCCCCCTGCACATGCGCAAGCATCGCTGCGCTTTCTGAATAGTCCCACAGTCTTCTGGGACTTGTGACGTGTCCCAGAAGATTGCCTCTAGCTGCTGTCAATCAAAATCATTCAGCCAATTGGGAGAGAGGGGGCGGGGCAAAGTCACGGCTCTAGGTCTCAATGGACACAGGGAGCTGGTACTCGGTTCGAGTGACCCCATAGCAAGCTGTTTGCTGTGGGGGCACTCAAACATGAGGGAGGGGCCAGGAGAGACGAGGAGGATCTGGGCTGCTCTGTGCAAAACCAACTGCACAGAGCGGGTAAGTATAACATGTTTGTTATTTAAAAAGAAAAAAAAAAATATTTTACAATCACTTTAAGGTCCAAGAACCCAGTTTATAAAACAGAAGAGGAATTCCAAAGCACATCCACTGCAGGCAAGTTGCTGACTCTCATGTACAAATATCCAGATGTAAAAAAGCGTAGTGCTAAGATGTTTCGCACAACCAAAATCTAGAATAAAGGAGAAGTATTGTCAAAGCTCTTTTGGCCATACTTCTCCTGGGTCACAGGAATGCATTTAGTAGTGCACTCCACTCCTGTGACCCAGATTCAGCAGACAGCAGGCCAAAGCCTGCTTGTAGCTGATGTCACAGGGCCAGTCCAAGCTCTATAGGGATCCCAACAATAATGTCGGAATCGCCTCAGATGCCTAATTGGCAGCTGACTCAACCTTCTGGCGTGCAACCAAGAACCTGAGCCAGACGCTCCCACCTTCTCCACAGTTAGGCACTCCAGTAAGTATTGGAAGGGCAGAGCACAGAGCGGGGGCTGACAGTCACCACTCTGAGCTCAGAGTGGACCCAAGAGCTGAGCGATTAGCACTCTTTGATAGCTCGGTGTAGAGCTAGTGGGGGAACAGCTGCAGCATTGGATTGATGCTGCAGCCATCTGGTTTGTGTGTTTTGTTGTGTTTTTTTTTTTTTCCCTTTTCTTTTGAAGCCTGCCTTGCGATTTAAGAATGTGATTGTGGATATAAGAAGCAGAGGGAGAGAAAACACCCAAGCAACCTCTTGTTTAATTGTTCCATACCGCCCTGGGAGTTTAAATGAGAATTTAGTAACTAAAGGCTATGCAAAAAAAAAAAAATGTAGTTTGCAGGACAGTACCCTCTGACATTAGTGCTGATACACTGCAAAATGTGGCTGTAGACATTGGAGAACCCAATGATGCAGAACAGAAAAGGTAAGCTTTATATGCAGTCTTTTATAAAGTATACATGCAAAATAGCTACGTTTTTAATGGGGTTTCTAAGGGGTTTGATTAAAAATCTAGAATATTTCGGTCCTTCTGGCCAGCATACTGTATTTGTGAATAAGAACATTGTCTTTGAACATATTTCTGTAGGCCTTTTGCTTTTTGGATTTCATTTTTTTTTTTTTTTTTTAAGATCCTGTAGCACAGACCAAAGAATACTGACATTAGGTCATCACAAAGTGGGGTTGCATCCATGAACATGTACTGTGCAAGTGACTTCCTTTAGGGCCCTTTTACACTGCTTTGTTAAAAAAACACAGTGAAACGCATATGCATTTTTGATGCCTTTTTAATGTGTTTTATGGTTCCAGAACTCCAATCTCGCACTTGTAAAATGTGGTCATGTGACTCCTATGCCTACCACATGCATTTTTTGTGTTTTCCATCCATTCCAATGGGGAGGTGTATTTTTGGTGCACTTTTTAAACATGCACCAAAAACGCAGCATGCAGGATATTGGTGCAAATATTTGCTTAAAGTAGTTCTTAAAGAGGTTGTAAACCCCCAAAAATTTTTTTTTCTTTTTGCAACCTGCAAGAGAAACACATAATGAGCTAGTATGCATCGCATACTAGCTCCTTATGAAATACTTACCTTAGAACAAGCCCCCGCCGTGCCGTCCGCTTACCTGTATGACGGGCAACGTGTCCAGTCGCCCGTCTTCCGGGATCGCGGCATCCGGCCATCTGATTGGCCGGAGCCGCGGTGACGTCACTCCCGCGCATGCGCATAGGAGCTGACAGTCACGGCACGGGGCTCTGAAGAAACGGCACGAGCGGCCGTTCCTTCAGAGCGCATGCGCCAGTGACGTCACTGGCTGCATGTAAGGTAAATATCTCCTAAACGGTTCATGTTTAGGAGATATTTACAGTACCTATAGGTAAGCCTTATCATAGGCTTACCTATAGGTACAAGTTACAGAGGAGGGTTTACTTCCTCTTTAAGGCTCAAGGTTTTTTTTTATCTCCATGCTTTCTATGCATCAAGGTAAAAAAACCTTCTCTGTGCAGCAGCCCCCCTGATACTTACCCGAGCCCCATCGCGACCCAGTGATGTGCATGAGAGCCTTGGCCCACCGTGTACTCTCCCTCATTGGCAGAGACAGCAGCAGGAACTGGCTCCCGCTGCTTTTCAAGCCAGTGAGCCAATAACAAGAGAGGGGGGGCGGGGTTGAGCCTGCGGTGTGTGAATGGACACGCAGAGCAGGGGATCAGGAGTGAGCCTGCTGGGGTGCCTTCAATGCACGCTGCTTGCTCTGGGGGCACTCGGCAGGAGCGAGGGGCTAGGAGTGCCAGCGGGGGAACCGAGAAGAGGAAGATCGGGGCTGCTCTGTGCAAAATCTTTACACAGATCAGGTAAATATAACATGTTTGGTAATTTTGTTTTATATAAAAAAATACTTTTAATACATTTTATTTAAAAAATAAATAAAATGCCTTTTAATGTCACTTTGGGATTTAAAGGGATAACATTTTCATGCATTTTTGTTCCGCTTTTTAAACACCAAAAGCGCATCAAAAACTGATCAGTGTGAATGGGCACTTAAATAGCATGGGGTGACCTCAGTGACATATAAAAACATCAGTAAAGCCAGCTGTGACCATGGATGTTGTGCTGATATAGGAGAGACTTGCATTGGAGCTCTTTGCACACACTTGGGTTATGGCAGCCACCCTCCAATGTTTACTCAAAAGTTAGCAGCAACTAATTGCTGTCTCCTGGAGGTTGGAGTTCTTTGTAGTGGCACATCTATTCTTCGTATAACAGTCATTCAGGGCTGCAGCCTTTGTATTAGTTAATTTATTGGGAGAAATGTAAATATAGTCTGATGGTCAGTCCTGTCGTTTACCATAAGGTCAATAATTAGCTGGAGGAGGTAATGGGTTCATTAAGAGATCTGCTTAAAGGGAGAGTGAATTAGTCTTGGGCAACCTGTTTAAATGGTAATTTGGTGAGTTTTCGGTGGTATTTAGTGGCTTACCTTACATCCTTGTTCAGAAGCCTGTCATTAAGAATAATGTGTAATGTCGGGGCAAAATTAATAAAAAGAAAAAAACATGCAGTTCATCTCTGCAATACTTCCATATTTGCACAGATTTCATACATTTGAAGGTATTTTTAAACGTTTAAAGTCTAAGTTCACTCTTGTGAAAAAAATAAATAACTACACATTTTTGCAGGAAAAAAATGTGCATTTTTTGTTTTTTTTCCCAGTAGCTGAAGAGCATTGCACTCACGATTAGTGGATAGTGGGTGCAATGTCAGGCTCCTGCAGACAAGCCCTGCAGCTTTGAAATTGGCAGCAGCTACAGAGATGCAGGCAGAAAGCAGTAGGGTGAAAGAGGGGGTGAGGAGAGAAGAACCCTCCACCCACTGTAAGGTGGAGGGGGTCCTGGTGGCTGGATGTATGACATGGCTGTGCATGGGCTGAGGGGAGAGGAAACCCCCCTCCCCCCACCCACTGTGGGGGGAAGGGGGGTTCTGGTGGCTGGATGTAGGCGAATAGGTGCAGGTTACACCCTGTTTAACATGTTACATGATCTTAAAGGTGAGCCTATCCTTTTAAAGTTCACCTTTCAAGTAATATGCATGTAGTTAAGGGTGCCCTATATTTTTAACAGCTGTGTAGTTTAATTTAATTGCCTTACTTGCTCATTATGGATCACAAACAGCCTGGCTGAAAACTACTTTTGAAATTGATCAGTGGCATCCTGCATGTGATCTTGGATGCCCTATACATTAGGCGCCCCATATGGTGCATCCCAGATCACATGCAGGGCAGCGTGCATTGATCCTAGTAGAAGTTTTTTAGTCCTGTGATGGACCTAAAGGTATGGGAAATAAATAGAAGCTTATATCCAGGGAAAATTTAAAGGATTTTATGTCTAGTGTAGAGAAAGAAAAGCAATTAAATTGCCTTATCCCTCATTCTCCCAGCAGCGACGTTCATCTCATCCTCAAACATTTTAAACAGGGGGCCAGTTCACGGTCCCTCAGACACTGTTGGGGGCCGGACTATAGTTTGAAAAAAAAATATGAACGAATTCCAATGCGCATATTTTATTTGTAGTGCACAAAAAACAGGAAAAACAATATATATATATATATATATATATATATATATATATATATATATATATAAATAAAACCATAAATATTGTATGACCACAGTGTGCCCCCTTTCAATGCAGAGTGACCACAGCATGCCCTCTTTCAATGCAGCAGAGTGACCACAGCGTGCCCCCTTTCCATGCAGAGTGACCACAGCGTGCCCCCTTTCCATGCAGAGTGACCACAGCGTGCCCCCTTTCAATGCAGCAGAGTGACCACAGCGTGCCCCCTTTCATTGCAGCAGAGTGACCACAGCCTGCCCCCTTTCCATGCAGAGTGACCACAGCGTGCCCCCTTTCAATGCAGCAGAGTGACCACAGCCTGCCCCCTTTCATTGCAGCAGAGTGACCACAGCCTGCCCCCTTTCATTGCAGCAGAGTGACCACAGCGTGCCCCCTTTCATTGCAGCAGAGTGACCACAGCGTGCCCCCTTTCATTGCAGCAGAGTGACCACAGCCTGCCCCCTTTCATTGCAGCAGAGTGACCACAGCGTGCCCCCTTTCCATGCAGAGTGACCACAGCGTGCCCCCTTTCAATGCAGCAGAGTGACCACATTGTGCCCCCTTTCATTGCAGCAGAGTGACCACAGCGTGCCCCCTTTCATTGCAGCAGAGTGACCACAGCCTGCCCCCTTTCAATGCAGCAGAGTGACCACAGCGTGCCCCCTTTCAATGCAGCAGAGTGACCACAGCCTGCCCCCTTTCATTGCAGCAGAGTGACCACAGCCTGCCCCCTTTCATTGCAGCAGAGTGACCACAGCCTGCCCCCTTTCATTGCAGCAGAGTGACCACAGCCTGCCCCCTTTCATTGCAGCAGAGTGACCACAGCCTGCCCCTTTCAATGCAGAGTGACCACAGCCTGCCCCCTTTCAATGCAGAGTGACCACAGCGTGCCCCCTTTCAATGCAGCAGAGTGACCACAGCGTGCCCCCTTTCAATGCAGCAGAGTGACCACAGCGTGCCCCCTTTCATTGCAGCAGAGTGACCACAGCGTGCCCCCTTTCATTGCAGCAGAGTGACCACAGCGTGCCCCCTTTCATTGCAGCAGAGTGACCACAGCGTGCCCCCTTTCAATGCAGCAGAGTGACCACAGCGTGCCCCCTTTCAATGCAGCAGAGTGACCACAGCGTGCCCCCTTTCATTGCAGCAGAGTGACCACAGCGTGCCCCCTTTCATTGCAGCAGAGTGACCACAGCGTGCCCCCTTTCATTGCAGCAGAGTGACCACAGCGTGCCCCCTTTCATTGCAGCAGAGTGACCACAGCGTGCCCCCTTTCATTGCAGCAGAGTGACCACAGCGTGCCCCCTTTCATTGCAGCAGAGTGACCACAGCGTGCCCCCTTTCATTGCAGCAGAGTGACCACAGCGTGCCCCCTTTCATTGCAGCAGAGTGACCACAGCGTGCCCCCTTTCATTGCAGCAGAGTGACCACAGCGTGCCCCCTTTCATTGCAGCAGAGTGACCACAGCGTGCCCCCTTTCATTGCAGCAGAGTGACCACAGCCTGCTCCCTTTCGATGCAGAGTGACCACAGCCTGCCCCCTTTCGATGCAGAGTGACCACAGCGTGCCCCCTTCAATAAAGAGAGACCAGTGCACTTACCTGCAGCAGCGGCTTCTCCTCAGTCCCCCCGCATCTCCTCGAGTCCTCCCGCCTCCTCCTCGGCCAATGGCATGGGAACGCCTTTCGGCCAATCAGGAAGCGCGTCTCTGACCCGCTTCCTGATTGGCCAGGAGGAGGATCCATGTGACAATAGCGAATTTTCATTCGCTATTGTCACACAAATGGGTGGACTATGGCGCAGTGCTCTGCGCCCCGGGTCCACCCTTTTCTGAAGCCTATTAGAGTTTCAGTGAGTGACAGGCAGTCAGCCCTTTGCTGATCCCGGCCGGCGGGCCGGGTTCAGGACCCTGGCAGGCCGCATGTGGCCCGCGGGCCGTAGTTTGAGTATGCTGCTTCTACAGGCAAAACGCTAAACTTCTTTACAAGGGTGTTTTTTAAGCAAGTTTACTTGGACCCTCACCTGTCTCAGCAATAATAGAGGTTTAGTGAGGTGAAATGGTAGTATGTACCATGAGAATGTAGAATATCAGTTTGATAAATCTAATCATATTGATTGATCAGCATAAATACTGCTGCCTTGGTAACGTAAGGGGTGGAGTGGAATGCTCCATATGTACTAATCAAGTTAAACATTTGTTGCTGTTTTACTGTAATGCTTAATTCTATCTCCATTCTGTGCATTAAAGTGTTAGTAAACCCACAACAGTAACATCAGTCTGTATACGGTGCCTTGCAAAAGTATTCGGCCCCCTTGAACTTTTTGACCTTTTGCCACATTTCAGGCTTCAAACATAAAGATATAAAACTGCAATTTTTTGTGAAGAATCAGCAAGTGGGACACAATCATGAAGTGGAACGAAATTTATTGGATATTTCAAACTTTTTTTAACAAATAATTTGCAAAAGTATAGCTGTGCAGAGAGATTTGTCCAAATCTGCTACACCTACATAACGTCTCCAAAATATGTCCCTTTTCCTAACCAATGGTACCACAAATCTATGAATTCACCTCTTGCCTCAACTTTTGCAACTCCCTCCTTGTTGGCTTACCTCTACACAGATTCCACCCCCCCCCCCCCCCCCCACCCTTCAGTCTATCATGAATAGGAAATTCAGTGTCAGCAAGGGCGCCGCCGCACAGTGACATCCCTGCTGCAGCTCCTTATTGTCTAATATGATATGGTGTACTCAGTTGTGCCAAATACCTGGGGAATAGATCCCTGTATATCTGCCCAAATCGTTTGTCCTGGTGTTCTGGATATGTTGTCCCTGCATTCCTTCTGGGATAATCTATCGAGGGATATTCAGGCATAAATGAGTTGACCTAATAACCCTATGTGTGCGCCCCTTGATCCATTTCTTAACCAACTTAATACATGGTACAATATTGAAAGTAAATCCTTATTGGTTTTATTATTGAAGTAGCTCAGAAATTATCCCCTGAGGAAACCGTTTTGGTGAAACATGTCGGAATTGCTACTCCGTAATACCAATACATATACAATCTGTTTGTGAAGTGTATATGCAGCTCGTAAATTGATTTTAATATTATTTGTGTGTTATAGGTCTTTCACATCTGTGCTATTTTAAATATAACAATAACATTTTTTTTACTTTTTAAAAAAAATCTTTATGGGTTTATTGGCACCTTAAAAGTCCCCAACCCAATTTTCTCTTCCTCCATGATCTATGGGTGGTTGAGGTTCTCTTGCTATTTCTATCATGAATGTTGCGGTAACACTCAGCCACCTTACTAACCATTCAGTATTTGCCGCCCCTCTCTGCCAACCTTTCCACTGATATCTGCCCAAATGAAAAAAAAATCTAAATACTAACAACAACATACAAAGCCCATACACAATTCAGTGCCAAGCTACATCACCAACCTTGTCTCAAAATGGCAACCAAACCATTCTCTTCGCTCCTCCAAAGACCTCCTGTTCTCTTCCTCCAGTTTCCTCGCGGCCTCCTCTTATGCTTGCCTCCAAAGCCTTTCTCATACTCTGGATCTCCCTACCCTAACATGTCCAGCTTTCTCCTACTTGATCTTCCTTTAGACAAACCTTGAAAACTCAACTTTTCATGAAAACCTATCCCACCTTTTCCTAAAAACTGTCCTGCTACTTTCGTCATCATCTCATCCTTCACAGTTACATTTTGTATCACTTGCCCCTCCTCCCACCCTCCCATTTAGTTGTTAATGTAACTTGTAACTGTACTGTCTCCCTCTTTTTTTAAGTTCTGCGAAACTGTTGGTACTATACAGTATAAATGCTATATGATATTATGAACACTTGGGAGGGGGTGAAATATGACAGGTTTAATCTAAATGAAAAAATACTTAAAGCGGAGTTCCACCCAAAATTGGAACTTCCGCTCTTTTGTTTCCTCCCCCCCTTCGGGGCCCCATTTGGCACCTTTTTGGGGGGGGGGTACCTGTTTTTGACAGATACCCTTCCCCACTTCCGGGATATGGCGCCGCAGAGCCGTTCCTCGGAAGCTCTGCCCCCTCCTTTGTGTAGCTGCTGACATATAATTTTTGGAGGGGGGGTGGAACTCTGCTTGAAACGTGCTAGGGCTGCATTTGCCCACAGGGGGATATACAGGAGTGCAGTGCATCCTCTTGCAGGCAGTCCTATTCATGTCAACTGGGATACAGCCACTAATCCCCATTTGACGTTCTTGTGGGTGGGGGTCCCAGAACACAGACCGTGTGCGATTCGGCGCCTGCACCCACACGGATGTCATATTTTGAGTAGCGGCTGTGTTCCAGTTGACATGAATGTGACTGATTACACATGGATGCGCAGAACACCTATGAATCGTGTGCAGGCAAAGCATGGCCATTGTACAGGCATACACTTAAAATGTTAATAAACCCAGGACCCTGCATTCACTTTATCTGGTCTCCCACAGTGCACAGAACATGGAAATGCAATTATTTTGGTAAATCTAAACTGTTAAATACATTTTCTCATCAGCAGTACATAGCAGTTTTGTGACTTCTGTCAGTGTCTGGTTAAAGCTTGTAGGAGGAGTTTTCATTCTCCCTTGACTGGACAGTGCTGATTGGTCCTGTGCTGATCACATGCAACTTCCCAAGAAAAAAAAACTCTTGCAATACACACCAAACTGAGCATGTGCAGAGTAACTCCAAAGGCTCTGTCTTATCAGGAGATGGATTGGGGACAGTGGAAGAAGGAGAGGGTCAGAGAAGACAGGATCAAACAACCTTTTTACACAATGTAAAGGATTATCCCCTTCGATTCTACAGGGAGTATAACGAGCATGCTTTACTGCATATACAGACTGATTTTACTGTTGTGGGTTTAGTAACATTTAAGTATGCCGGTGTGAATAGTTCTCCTGAAATAACCTTATGGTACTTTTCCTTTGTGTATTTGCTTCAAAACATGAAGCAAATGGTCTGGGGCATTACAAATGTTAAATTGATACTAAAGTCTTGTTTTTTTTTTTTTGTATAAAAATAACAAACATGTCATACTTACCTGCTCTGTGTAGTTGGTTTTGCACAGAGCAGCCCAGATCCTCCTCTTCTCTGGTCCCTCTCCAGCTCTCCTGGCCTCTCCCTCCTGCCATGTGTCCCCACAGCAAGCAGCTTGCTATGGGGGCACCCAAGCTACTGCTCTGTGTGTGTCCATTCAGACACAGAGCCGCGGTTCGGCCCCGTCCCCTCTCTCTCCTCATTGGCTAACTGATTTTGATTGACAGGAAGGGGAGCCAATGGTGCACGTTGTGTGTCTCAGCCAATCAGGAGGGAGAGGCACAGACAGCCGAGGCATTTGTGCACATCTTTGAATATACACTGCCTGGTCAAAAAAAAAAAGAAAAGGTCACACACTGCAATATTTAGTTGGCTTTGATTACAGCACGCATTCGCTGCGCCATTGTTTCTATAAGCTTCTGCAATGTCACAAGATTTATTTCCATCCAGTGTTGCATTGATTTTTCACCAAGTTTTTGTATTGATGGGCGAGTCGGACCACTGCGCAAAGCCTTCTCCAGCACATCCCAAAGATTCTCAATGGGGTTAAGTTCTGGACTCTGTGGTGGCCAATCCATGTATGAAAATGATGTCTCATGCTCCCTGAACCACTCCTTCACAATCAGGGCCAGATTAACATAGGGGCTATTGGAGCTGCAGCTCCAGGCCCCTACCTTTATATAGGCCCCAGGTTGGCCATATTCACTGTTACCGCTCTTCTGTCACTTGTAAACACAGAAGTCTGGCTTCTATGCTCGCTTCCCCAGGCAGCTCCCTCAGAACCTCCCCACACAGCACGAAGGCCGGACAAGGAGGGACAGTTGCCGATGCATGGATGTGTTTATGGGCTTCAGAGACCGCATCCCATGTGGAATTAGGCATGCATGGCTGCACCCTTCCTCCTCTGGGTGCATGCCAAGGCACGGCCCTTAAGGCCCTTCAAAATCCTCAGCACCAAGCCCATGATGCTCTTAATCCGGCCCTGTTCACAATTTAAACCCAATGAATCCTGGCATTGTCATCTTGGAATATACCTGTGCCATCAGGGAAGAAAAAATCCATTGACGGAATAACCTGGTCATTCAGTATATTCAGGTAGTCAGCTGACCTCATTCTTTCGGCACATGCAGTAACTATCCAATAGGATAGTTACTGCATGCTTAGTTTATTTAGTTAATTCCAGGTGGCGACTTTTTTTTGGCCAGGCAGTGTAGATGGGCTCAGGTAAGTATTGGGGGGGGGGGGGGCTGATGCAAACATAAAGTTTCTTACCTTTAATGCAGAGGAAGCATTAAGATGAAAAATAAGGCCCCTTTCACACACGGTAGTCCGTCGGTCCGCTGATCCCCCGCTGAGCAGGCGGATGGCAGCTCTGTCTCGGTGCTGTGTGCGGAGATAGAGCTGTCAGGTCCCCATTCTTCTCTATGGGGGAATCGGATGGGAATGGACCGTCTGTCCAATCTCATCCGATCCTCCAGACGGATGGAAAATAGGGTTTCCATCCGTCCGGATTTGACGGATCGGATGTCAGCGGACATGTCTCCGCTGACATCCGAAGCCCCCCATAGAGATGCATGGGGCATCCGTTCAGATCTGCCTGAAAGACGGACAGGCGGATCCGAACGGTCCGCTTGTGTGAAAGGGGCCTAAGGCTTTACAATCACTTTAAACCAATGTACATATCCATATAATGTACCTGTGTAATTTGGCAGCAATGGGATTGAATAATTACAAAGCTTGTGCCTTTGAATCTGGGCCGGCAGCTCCTGAATTCTCCCCATGCCACGATTCTTTCAGCAATGCAGTAAAACCGCAAGCAAAAAATATTCTAGGCAAGCATTTGCTGAGTGAGCAGCACCATCACTTACACTGTTTAAATGTTTGTCACTAATCCCAGAAGAAAAACTTGCATTTTTAATATGTCAGGAGATCATTTTCATTGCATGTTATAACCAATGGGCCGGTGTGTTTGCTGAGCAACTGTAAAAAAAAAAAAAAAAATAGAAATAGCTGGGATAACCCCTTCAGATCTGGCCCAGATTCCCAGCCAACACTTTACAGGAGTAAATGAAAGTTCTCATAGGCAAGAAATACAAACATCCTTCTGGAGTGTTGCCAGAAGTTACAAATGTCCAACCTGAATAATTAAGTATACATCAGATTTATTCATTGCCTTAAAGTAAACATGGATATTGTTTCCTTATCTTTAGCAAACATCTTAAATGGGACTGATAGCATTAGGGCAGTATCTTTTCACTAAGCCCTAGGGAAAGGTGATAGGTTTGACTGGTGGAAAGCCCAGATTTCAAACTACAACCCAGACAGTTTTTCTGTCCTTCCTTTTATGCTTCCCTGTTTAAAGACAAAAATCTTACCATAAGAAAATGAGTTGTTTCAGACGGCCGCAGAGGGCTGTACACCAGGAACAGGAGTATATATTGCTGCACCCAGGAGTACAGATGTTTGCATACACCTGTACAAATCAATGAAAAGGTGTGGCTGTACACTGCTATTTACATAGAATCTGAGCGGGATCCATATGATCGCAGCTATTACAGGAGGTAGGCCCAACTACTACAGAGATTGTCAGCTTTCCCAGTAGTCTCTCAGGTATGAGATATACATACAGTGCCTTGAAAAAGTATTCATACCACCCTTAGGGTTAGGTTAGGTTTAATAAAAAAAAATATCCCAAGCTTTGAGGATCTCACAGAGCACTGTTCAATTCATTCTCGAAAATGGAAAGAGTATGGCACAACTGCAAACCTACCAACACATGGCCGTCCACCTAAACTGTCAGGCCAGGCCAGGTCAGGAGAGCATTAAAGTGTTTGTTTGTTACTCTAACAAAAAAATAGATCATGCTCCCTTAACCACTTAAGCCCCGGAAGATTTTACCCCCTTCCTGACCAGGGGGTATTTTGCGATTCGGCACTGCGTGACTTTTAACGGACAATTGCGCGGTCGTGCGACGCTGTATCTAAACGAATTTGGCGTCCTTTTTTTCCCACAAACAGAGCTTTCTTTTGGTGGTATTTGATCACCTGTGCGATTTTTTACTTTTTGCGCTATAAACAAAAAAAGAGCGTAAATTTAGCAAAAATAGCAATATTTTTCACATTTTTTTTATATGAAATTCCCCCCAAAAAAAATGTAAAAATCAAAATTCTTTAACATTTTCGGCCAATTTGTTTTATGCTACCTATGTTTGGTAAAAAAAATCGCAAAAAGCGTATTTTGATTGGTTTGCGCAAACGTTATCGCGTTTACTAACAAAGTGAAAGATTTTTGTCATTTTTGGCGGCGATCTGCGATTTTTTTTTTTTTTTTTTTTTTGCGGTACTGCGACATTGCGGCGGACAGATCGGACCCTTGACTGACATTTTTGACACTTTTGGGGTTACCAGTGACCTTTCTACAGTAATCAGTGCTATACATATGCACTGTTACTGTAAAAATACACTGGCAGTGAAGGGGTTAACTTTTTTTTGAAAGGGAGGGGCTATGTGTGTCCCTAGGGGCATGCTTTCTACTGTGATTGGCTGTGGCTTCAGATGTATGAACAGTGATCAACGGTTCTACATAGTAGAACCGTATGATCATCCTTCATACACAGGGGAGAATGACAGGCAGCTTGTTTACACAAGCCGCCTGACTTTCTCCCTCTCCCCCGACGATCGCAGAGTGACCGGCGGGCATCGGGTCCGCCGGTCACACGCGCGGGGGGTTGCGTGACCGCGCCTCCGGCGGCGCGCGCTCGCTCCCTAGACCCTCACAAGCTAGCGACGTAGACCTACGTCGCTTTGCCTGTGAGGGGCTGACTGCCGACGTAGATCTGCGTTAGGCAGTCGGCAAGTGGTTAAGGCCCCTTTCACACTAGTGCGACTTGTCCCGCGATTTTGGACCGCAAAATCGCATTACAAGTTGTTTTCCATTATTTTCAATGAGCCCCATTCATATCAGTGCGTTCTGAAGTCGCACCAACTTCAAAGTAGTTCCTGCACTACTTTGGCACGATTTTAATGCTTTTTGAGGTATATAGCCCTGAGCCATTGCTCAAAATCGCGGTAAAATCTAGTCGCATAAGTGTAAAAGGGGCCAAAGCATGTTATACAGCACAGTGCTTGTGCTGTGTAATTTGCCCCCCTGTATCACCTGAAATACCTGGCTGATCCTGCCCGGTTCTGCCCCCCCCCCCTGTAAACTGACCATGGTTTATCATGGCTGCTGAGCCCTGACATTGTGGTCAGTTTTTCGTGCTCCCGTCATCCACTGTGTCTCCTCTCTGCTCTCCCATGTCCTATCCCCTGCCTGCCTATCAGCTACAAACACTGCTCTACCCCCCCCCCCCCTTTGCTGCTATAAACAACTGTATGATTTGTATACCATCCTATCTGTTGAAAGAACTACCTCATCTTGGAGCATCTCCTGGTGCTCACGTTACTTTTCGGCTCTCTGCTCTTCCCCCCCCCCCCCCCCCTCCTCCTGGCTGCCAACAGCAAGGAATTCTCAGTTTCAGCGGGGAAGGGAGAAAGCCGAGGAGTCACGTGAGCGCATGGAGATGCTCTAAGATGAGGTAGAAATCTGTACTTTTTTTTTTTTTTTTTTTATACAGCACAGACACTGGAAAACATAGCATTATATAACAAATGAGATGGTATACACATGATATAGTGGCTTAACAACCACTTTTATCAGAGAAGTAACCAAGAGGCCCATGGTAACTCTGGAGGAGCTGCAGAGATCCACAGCTCAGTTGGGAGAATCTGTCCACAGGACATTTGTCTACACAACTATTAGTTGTGTACTCCACAAATCTGACCTTTATGGAAGAGTGATCGGAAGAAAGCCATTGTTGAGAGAAAGCCATAAGAAGTCCTGTTTGCAGTTTGTGAGAAGCCATGTGGGGACACAGCAAACCTGTGGAAGAAGGTGCTCTGGTCAGATGAGACCAAAATTGAACTTTTTGGCATAAAAGTAAAACTCTGTGTGGTGGAAAACTCCCTGCACATCACTCGGAACACACCATCCTCACCGTGAAACATGGCGGTGGCAGCATCATGTTGTGGGGATGCTTTTTGTCAGCAGGGACAGGGAAGTTGGTCAGAATTGATGGGAAGATGTATGGAGCCAAATACAGAGCAATCTTAGAAGAAAATCTGTTAGTCTCCAACAGACGTGAGGCAGAGGTTCACCTTCCAGCAGGACAACAACCCTAAACATACAGCCAGAGCTACAATGGAATGGTTTAGATCAAAGCATATTCATGTATTAGAATGGTCCATTCAAAGTCCAGACCTAAATCCAAATGAGAATCTGTGGCAAGACATAAAAATTGCTGTTCAGACGCTCTCCATCCAATCTGACAGAACTTGAGCTGTTTTGCAAAGAAGAATGGGCAAAAATGTCACTCTCTAGATGTGCAAAGCTGGTAGAGACATACCCAAAAAGATTTGCAGCTGTAATTGCAGCAAAAGGTGCTTCTACAAAGTATTGACTCAGGGGGGCTGAATACAAATGCATGCCACACTTTTCACATATTTATTTGTAAAAAAATGTTGAAAACCATTTCTCATTTTCCTTCCACCTCCCAATTATGTGCAACTTTGTGTCGGTCTATCACATAAAATCCCAATAAAATCATTTACATTTTTGGCTGTAACATGACAAAATGTGGGAAATTTCAAGGGGTATGAATACTTTTTCAAGGAACTGTACCCCCTGTTTATTGTCCAAGCTGGACCAATGTGAGTATGCAATAAAGAGCATACCAGGAATTGGGCTTTATTTACAGCCTTCTGCCTTAAATCTTCTCTGGTGTACTCACTCCTGCACAGTAAGGCTCCATGTACACGGGACGTTGTTAAAAGTCCCTTTGAATGCTGGAATTTTTAGGACGTTTGAAACGTCCGTTTGGTCGCGTTTGTACCCGCGTTTAGCGGGCGTTTGCGTTTAGAAGCGTTCCTAGAGGTCAAAAAAATTATTCCCCTTTAAAATGGAAAAACGCGAACGCTAAACGCGGTCATCGCGTTCGGACGCGTTCAGACGCGTTTGTGCGTTTGAAACGCTGGGAAACACACGTTCGAACGCAAATAATTGCGTTCTAAAAAAAGTCCCTGAACGCAACTGCCTGCAAATGACTGTAAACGACCTGGTGTACATGGACAGATAAGATAAAATGTAGATGGGTTCAGGGGCTTCTGAAAAAAACACCCAACTGCTCCTAAACGGCCATTTCCAGCGTCCCGTGTACATGGAGCCTAACTCCTCATAGGATTGCATTGGACTGTACTCCTAGCATCTCTGCTGTAGAATCACACTTCAACTTAGGTCTGTGGGGATGATTGTGCTTTACTGCTCCTTGTCTCAATGCAAGCATATGGGGTTAATTTACTAGAGTCTAATAGGCGGTTTAGTTGGCAGGAGAAGTTGCACCAGGAATTTTCCAGTCCTGAATTGAATGAGTTGAAGCTTTAGGCTCGGTTCACACTGATGCGATGCGGGAAGGCTGCGAATTCGCAGCCTGTTCCCGCATCGCACACGCACCCCCGGCAGTTCACACTGCCATATGCGATCCGCTGGGGGTGTCAATGTAATCTTAACGACACCCCCAGTTTGATCGCATATCGCAGTGCGATCGTGCAGTTCGCACAGGATCGGATCGCACAAGTGTGAACCGCTGTGCGATCCGATCCTGATGCGGCAGCAAAAATGCCTCCTGTGCGTGTTTGCTGCGGGTGCGATGCGAATTTAGCCATACAAACTGTATGGCTAAACTCGCACCGCACAGCTGATCGCATGTCATGTCAGAGCAGTGCGCTCCGACATGACATGCGAACCCCGCACACGCAGTAGTGTGAACCGGGGCTAACTGACTTCATCCTCCAATCATGTGCAAGCAAAACTGCTGTTGTTTTTGTTTTTTGTTTTTTTTTTTTGTTTTTTTTTTAAATATTCCTTGCACTTGATTGGGTATTCTTTGCAAAGTGAAATGGAACCACGTTCACCATGCAAAAGTGCAAACTTCTCTTGTAAAGTGAACAGCCTATTCGCCTGTAGTAAATCAACCCATATGTGTGTTGAGGTCAGTGGAATCCCTGTGTGGTTGGTATCCTATCTCAGCCGCTAATATGAGCGCACTCTAATGACAAAAGAACATAATTCTATATTTAAAGAACTATTGTGAAGAATATTGTGATCTGGTATATGTAGATGGATAATCCTGGTAATGATCATGTTGAGGATATGGCTCATGTTGAGGTGTTTTTTTTTTTCTTTCATACTCTTCTATTTATACTGTATTCTTTTGTACATTTACATACAGACCAACCTGTCCAGAGACGGGGCCCATTCTCACAGGGTGTTCCATTGTAATGCATGTAATAAATGGACATTATGATATGTGGCAACATGCATTTAGCTAGGTCATTTATTTGGATGGGCTGCCTTGTATCCCACAAAGCACCTTAATCGTACCTGCAAAATTGTTAAAATACATTGTTCTATGTGTTGTGGAAGGGCATTGGGTGCCATTCAATTGTTTTCAGGCAGCTATAGCGCACACATCTGTCTGAATACCCAAAAAGTGACTGTATTTGATAGGATGCTGCCAGGGCCACCCACATCTCAAATTTCCTCCAATTTAGTGGTAATCTGGGAAGTCCTCTTACATTCATTCGTTAACCATTTTTGTGCTTTTACTTACGATTACTGTTTTTCCATTTTCTGGTTTCTTGAGGCCTTGGTGATGTAACCAGTGCCTCACAGATGCATCCTGGGTAATTCCTGTCACATGTTCCAGGTGGCAGACCCAGTCTTCTAGGCAAGTAAAGGGAGATGGATTCATCTGTCCTTCGTAAGAATGGCCGCTGTGAGAGGGGAAAAAAGGTATGAAAAGAATGAGAGGAAAAGGGAAGGCTGTATAGGGCCCCCTTTTCCTCATGGGAGAGTGGCGGGAAGGAGGTCAGGTTTAGGTCATTCCGATTTTCCCTCCTTTTTTCCTCAGGGAAAAAGGGGCGGGAGGATGAGTGCTATCCTGAGGTAATCAGCTGGAGTGGGAGGTCACGTGTCACTGAAGGTGACTGGGCTCACCTGCAGAGGCACGTGACGGCACTGTGGGGGTCCTATATAAAGAGGAGATCGCCTCAGCGGGGCTCATTCGCCTCAGAAGACATTCCAAATTTACAGGTGTCTGCCTTTATTTTAGTTGGGTAAGTTGCATTAACAATCCTGGCTACTGTCCCATGGAAAGCCTATAATTACCTAGAAGTATATTTTTGTAGATTGCAATTACTTAACATTTCTTGTTCACGATGATGTGCTTGCCCCGTGCAGGGCTGTGTTTTGCCGCATGGTGATGCACAGTCTGTTGTCTTTTTTTTTTTTTTTAGAAAGCAGCAGCTGCATGGACACAACAGCTGCTCACCAAAAAGACTTCTGTTTGTTGCACGGCCCCGAACGTACCCTGGGTACATTTGGGGACATAGACCTGCACCCACAACCACTGAGTCCCAATAGACATGAATGGGACTACCCATTACAGGGATGCACAGAACACCTATGCAATCCGTGCTGTGCCAGGCCCTGCTTACCTGCACGGGGCATGCAGGTCATCGCCCCATATGAATGAGGACTTAGCAGAATAAGTACACACTGCTCGTTTATCATGCTGGACCTTTGTAAGGCATTGTTCATTTACAATTGCTTTAGTGCAGTGGTGCATTGCATCCAAATAACCCATATTGAGGACCTTGGCAGTTTATCTATTGGTACAAATTACATATATGGAACTATATGCGGTGCACTTGCATACACAAATACATGAACATGGCCTTAGCGAAAAAAATAAATAAATATAAGCCCAGCTGGAACGTTCTTAGCCAGTACAGTAGCCCATTGTGCCCTTGCGGGAAGAGGAACAGTTTAGCCATTTTCAGTAAAGAAAGTATACAGGTGTATATATGTATGTGTTTGTGTATTTATGTATATGCGTGTAATAATGTGTCTGTGTGTGTGTGTATGTATATATATATATATATATATATATATATATATATATATATATAATCTATCATATCAATCAATCATTTTTCATAACTTGCAGGCACACACTGTGGCTTGTATTCCAAGGCCAGGTTCATACCTAGCGTATTGTGTACACGTATTATTTTTTATTTTTTTTGCATATTTTCGAACATATGAATGGGCTGCCCTACACTTGAAAGAACGCGCTAAAGAAGCTCCTGCACTTTTTTTTTTAACATTGAGTTTTGTGCATTTTTGTACTGCATGTTTGGCGTTCACAAAATGCACAAATGTCAATTAAAGCGGTAGTAAACCGCTGCAGTAAAAAAAAAAAATAACGCTGTCATCGCTAAGAAGGCTTCCATCTTCACCTGGTCTTCCGAGTTCCTGGACACAATGACATCACTCCCATGCATGCGGGAGCACTCGGTTATGACACAATGCTCTGAAGGTCCAGCACGGTATACCAAACCTTTAGAAAGCATGCACCAGTAACATCACCTGCTTCATCCAGGGTGAATATCTCCCGAATGGTGCACATTTAGGAGATATTCATTTTACCTACAGGTAAGCCTTATTATAAGCTTACCTGTAGGTAAAAATCACAAAGTGGACTTTACCACCGCGTTATGTCTTAGTTCGGTTCTCACTGAATTGTACAGGAGCACACAAAAACTTTGTAAAAACGCACTGGAACCTGCAGTACCTTGCGATCCAGTGCAGGCAAACATACTGAATGTGTGATCTGTGTTTGGGGTGTTAGGTGTACATTGACGCCACCCAAGTAGCGTAGCAGAATGAACACCCAATTTTGAACACCGTATGGGAAACGGACACAGAAAGCAAGTTTCCCGCATCGCGTTCTGGTATGAATAAGGCTTCTTTCACACGGCCGCTCCATATGTCCGTATATCATCCCATCCGTTTGCGGATGATATACAGACATAATGCATGTCAATGGGATTGCGGATGTCAGCGGATGACACCGCTGACATCAGATTTGCGTCCTTTCCGTTCTGTTCCATGTTTTGTAACGGAACAGAACCCTATTTTTCTTCCGTTTAAAAAACGGAAAGGACGCAAAATCGGATGTCAGTTGTGTTATCCGCTGACATCCGCAATCTCATAGACATACATTATGTCCGTATATCATCCGCAAACGGATGGGATGATATGCGGACATACGGACCGTGTCCGAAAAAAAAAAAGTGCCAGAGCGGACCAAATTAAGGTCCGCCCCGTGTGAAAGGACCCTATGTCCTTACTGTCATTTGCAAAAAGATTCTATTTAGCAAATAAAAGCCAAACATTTTTTTTTTTCTTTTCCAAACACACTAAATAAATCTTTTTTTTCAGAACACTATAAATAAAACATTCATAAAAAAAAAAAATCCAAATCTTCAGAATGATTTTCTACTAAAGGCAGAATGGCAGTTATCTAGCCATCGTCCATAGACTTCAAGTTTGTTAGAAATGTGAGTACTGGAGGCTGTTTAAAAATAATGTCCCTGTGCAGATTGATCTCATCTGTAGAGCAGAAGGAGAAATGTGAGGATTTCAGACTCATGAGAAATATGAGACAGGGTTTCCGGTTGAGGTTCTGGAATCCCAGAGTGGTAACGCAGTAAGGAAATTACTATTATTATTATTACAGGGCTAGACATAAGATATAAAAGTAAGGGATAATATCAGTTTTTATTGGCATTGAATAACTATATTTTCAATGGAATGTGCATCGCTAAGATGCTTAAATAATTTACCACATTGTCAGCTTCCACTATTTAAACGACATCTGTCCGATGGGCAAGTGATCCTGAAAATGTATACCTCGTACATGTTCCCCTTCCATTGTACTGAATACTCCTGAGGGTGTGATTGCCCATCATGGGAAAAATTGCCCAACAGACACAAAGTAGTCCTCCAATTTTTTTTTAAATGAACATGTTTGTGCCTAAACTTGTAGTATGCTGATAAATAGAAACTTGGGTTATATGTCAGTTTTTCGTTTAATACTTTTAAAACGAATAGTTTTTTTTTTTTTTACAGTTGTATTTTCTATATGTAGACAAGGTTTTTCTATACAGTATGTAGCCATGATGACTGAAACGTTTAAACACATTAAAGTTTCATTTACACTTGCGGTTGGGGGTTGGTAAGATGGGCCATAGACCGAGCAAATTACAACCCGTGGTCGCAGGAATTAAATTTGTTAACACAGTTAGTGATGACAGGGGAATTGCAACAAAAGTTCCAGCGCTAACACTGCGGCAGCTATACTGTAGGAAATCCCAGACCAAAACCAGTGCTGCTGCTAGTGAATTGCTGTGAACCAGCCTAAAAAAAGTTGCCAAGAGAAAAGGAAAGCAGCGCTGTCCAGGTGTTGGTGTTCTAAAAGTACTGCGTAAACTAGCCAATGGATATAAAAAACATTTATTTGCGAAAGCCAACGTTTTTTAAAAATTTTCAATGAGGTAAATAAAAACCTAGGCTGTACCAGACCAATAATCCAGGTGGTGATCGGCAAATGACTGCAGGTCCACTGGGTGAGCTGATCCGAACCCCTGGAGTAGGCTGAAGGTGGGAGGCAATCCAAAAGGCTATGGGAAATCTGTGTGGAAGCCGTTGGTAGACGGGAGCCAAGCCGGACCAGCTGGCGCTCACTTTGTTGACGTATCAGCAACACATAGGCAGGGTGGAAGTCTCAAACCCGGAACTGTAACCAGCCTTTTGTATTGCCTCCCACCTTCAGCCTACTCTAGGGGTTCGGATCAGCTCACCCAGTGGATCGGCAGTCATTTGCCGATCACCACCTGGATTATCGGTCTGGTACAGCATAGGTTTCATTTACCTCATTGAAAAATTTTAAAACTTTGACTTGCCCAAATGTTTTTTATATACATTGGCTTGTTTACACAATACTTTTATAACATCAACATCTGGACAGCGCTGCCTTCCTTTTCTATTGGCTTACAAGGGAATGCCTCCTGCTGAGCCATTGTGTTCTCCCGATGGGGGTGTGGGAAAGCCGTCCCTGCTGGGAGAACACAGTGATTATTAATAGCAGCCATAACCGCAACTATCAGTAATCGCATGTAAAATCCGGCAGGCTGGTTATACCCAAGTTGATCGATCAACTGTGATGCATTTAGCCTGCCCATACATGGTTTGAAACTTGACCTGTTTCTGAGGCATTTTTACCACCCTCAACCACTCGTCCTTTAGCTGCAGAGGCAGTGAGCAGGGGTGTACACATGCTGTGTTCACCATTATACCCTGGGTCACAGTTGGCGGGCACTACCATCCACCAAACACAACCTATTCAAGTGAACAGGGCCAAGCTGCAACCGCCGGGCACAGCGCAAGCGCATGTAGTTTCGGTGCAGTAGTCTGGCATTTAGAGGGTTAAAACAGGTGGTGAGGAGGTGATATAGCTCCTCTTCACCACTTGTCAAATGCCCTCTGAACGCAGATCACTCTTCAGGGAGCAAAGTATAAATGAGGCCTAAGGGTGTGAATAAGGTTTAGGAGGACTGTATTTTTAAAATGCGCTAAAGAACACCAGGACAATAAAAGTTAGGTGGGATGAAGCAGAGATGATTTTCCTAAGAGCCTACACCTGATTAGCCTATGACCGAGTCTGAGAAGGATTGAGTGGATATGAAGATTTATTTTTGATTAACAAAGTTAAGAGTAGTAATAGAAAGTATTATTTTATTTGAAGAGCAGTCTATGCTTGGAACAGACTTCCAACACCGGTAGTGAGTCAACAGTAAATGATTTACTGTTAAACTGAAACGTGGGATAGATGGTGGTTTATCTTTGGACAAAAATTTAGAAAAAAAGAAATGTAACAAAAAAATGACTTTTTTTTTTAACATAAACGTTTGACAAAGGATTCCTAGTGCACTATGGGCTATCCAAAGAGACAGGACAGCTGTAGCTGTCTGTTTTGAGGCATACTTTGATTTAAACCTTAAATAGAACATTCCAATAATAGATGAATCACTCCACTGACTTATTCACTTGAGTATTCATTTGAGCTTAAGCTATTGAAGTCTCCAACAAAGAAAGGAGCTTAGAGTTCCTTCCCTCACTGGTTAACAGACTATGTCAAATTCATGTGCAATATTTCATATTTACTTCTATTTCTAAAAAGATTTTTCTGTCCTGATCATAACTGTCGTTGGCCCATTTAAGGGGTTTGCTATGTCGGGAGGCGTAGCTTATTGCCACATGACCATCGTGATTGGTTGATATGGCAGTCACATGATCGAAAAAGTCCAGATCGCAAACTGCTCTCTGCACAGCACTGTCGGCGCTAATGCATGCAAAATATGTGGCCACTTGCGCCAAGCCTGGGCGCTGAGAGGTCTCATATTTGCATGCGCTCGGCGCCATGAAGTTAATGCTGTTGTGGGCTGCTAAAACACAGCGGTTTTGTGTACTTGATGGTGTCAGCCCTGCCCTGTTGCTAAGACTCTCAAACAATCCCAATCATCTCTACTTCATAGACCTAAGTCTGCAGTCCAAGACATGAAACTAGGAGGGTGAATTATAGTCATTGAGATGACACAGGATGCACAGAATATTTTTAACATGGTGGGCAGGTATGTTTTGCAGTTATTGAACTTGTATCACAAAACCCTTTCAATTGTATATTTAACAAAGCAAAAGGAAGCAAGTAAGAGAAGTTCATTGTTAAGGTTTACATCGCTCCAAATCTGTTGCGTTTTCTGCTATATCAATCATACCAAGCTGTATTTTTTGGGCCTCCTAAGACTCTATTATTCTTCCTTGTGGCTCTTTGACAGGTTAGCGGTCTGTCTGAATAAGGTCCCAAATGGTCCATTAGGCCATTAAAGAGGTTTAGAGTCAGAAAGTGGAAAACCTTTTACATTCCTCTTATGCTGATTGGTGGAGGTCTCCTCTCTACGACCTCCATCGGGTAGTAGTTTTTAACAGCTCTTAGACTACCATCATTCTGTATTGCTTGGCTTTGTTCCGTGCAATGCAGACCAGTCACGTAAACCAATTACTTTTCAAGGCTGGGCTGTGCCAAATAAAGCTGAGCAGCTCTTCTGCTTGCAGCGCTGTTAGTACAGATGGGGATTCTTCCTGAAAGTAAAGAACATAAATAGTTATGTAGTTGTAATGTTTTCTTGCATGTTAAAGTTGTAGTTGACACAAAAAAAACAGTTTGGTTAGTGCAGCCTATACAATGATAGCTGTCTCCAAACTCGGAATAAAGCTGTGTGAGATACAGAGATCCCCAAATAGTTTAGACACTGCATCTCGGCACTTATCAGCGTCATTTTTAAAACCAAGCATTGAGATGTCGGTGGACTTCTCTTTGTACTGTTACAAAGTTGCTATGGCTGTAGACTGTAGATGTTGGAACAACCGATCCATCCACTACTATAAATTTCTCACTGCTGCAGACAGACTCAGGTCTTCCAACAGTAGGGTTTTTTTACACAAGCGGCACTCTCTACCTCCCATTTATATTAGTGATTCATGTTGGACCACTTTTGGGAGAGTAGTAAAGCAGCAGCTGCCAGGCATTTCAGAAACCGTCATGTTTGGCTGTGGGACTGCCTACAAAACATGGCCTGTTGTATAGGTTTGGCAGCCCCTCAACCACAACAGTGTATACCAATATGGTCGCTCGCCATGGGACCTTACGGCTTGACAGTCAGGGGGTGGTAAAACCATGGCTAAACCACTTATAACTGGATCGTAACCCTAATTGGGTGATGGTTTGCTAATGTATTAGGCCTTATCCATTTGGACATACGTAAGCGTAGTAGCGTACACCCATGTGAGGGACCCTATTTTGCCTGCACAAGTGTTAAGGGCATCCAGGTGTAGGCAGTCCCATTCAGGTCAATTGGGACACAGTTGCTGGTGCCAAATTGACATCTGTACAGGCGTGGGCCCGCAAACACACATTGTCTACATTTGGGGACCCAGATGAATAGGTAGAGTCCAAGCTGGGGAGACCGCTCCAGGTGAGACTGGGATCAGGTGCCGGTCGGATCCGCAATCCAGGATTACATCAAGCAAAAAGGAATGACCGCACTTCCGATGAAATTCAGAAAAAGGAGTGTCTTTATTCCACATCAATCAAATGGCAATACAGGTACACACTGTGAGTGCAGGACAAAAAACGGTAGACGCGTTTCACGACTGGATGTGTCGCTTACTCATTAAGTAATGAGTAAGCGACACATCCAGTCGTGAAACGCGTCTACCGTTTTTTGTCCTGCACTCACAGTGTGTACCTGTATTGCCATTTGATTGATGTGGAATAAAGACACTCCTTTTTCTGAATTTCATCGGAAGTGCGGTCATTCCTTTTTGCTTGATGTGACCCAGATGAATGTCAAATTGGGAGCAGTGGTTGTGTTCGCATAGGATGCACAGGTTTATTGTGCATCTGCATTCAGGCAGTCCCATTCATGTCAGTTGGGACACAGTGGCTACTGTGCATTGCATGCAGGAAATACATGCTCCTCACGCAGGTGTATGCATGTATGAACAAGACCTTATAAATAATTTGCCATAGTGTACCATAAAATAAATTTTTAATTTTATTTTTTTTTCTTCAGCTTTTCTTAAGCTGATCATACTGTACATGGATCAAAGGTCAGCTGGTTCAGCAGGGACTGGCCACATTTCGGTCCATGTGTGGCCACTGTAGGTAAAGCATAGTTCCACCCTAATTCACATCAATGGCTGTAAATATTTCCGATTGCATCCCTATCAAGTTTCAGATCGTTTTTTTTTTTTTTTTTTTTTTTTTTCATCTACTACCTTGTTGAAGGAAAATGCTGCACTTCCGTCCACCCAGGAACGTCCTTTCCCGTTTCCCATTGGCTCCTGGGGTAGCAGTGTCCTCAATCCCCAGAGGCAATATGCATCCTCCACTGCTAGCCTTGCGTTATTCCTAAAGCCGCGCTTTGAGCACAGTGCATTAGATCAGGAGGTGCATGCTGGGTAGCCAGCTGCACCTAATCCTGGAAGAGAGTCTCAGGGGCCATCAGATGCCCACATTTAGGATGGCTACTTGCTGGGTCTGGAGTTCAAAGTAAGTCCCAACACATGCACAAAGACCGGAAACTATATAATATACAGCACATGCTTATTTTTAATGTATAAATTATTGAAAAATAAAAAAAAACGGCTGAAACTCTGCTTTTAAACTTTAAGTTGATCTACTAATCAACTTCTGTTCAACTGCCCTGTCAGATAAAAGCTGTTCGATTAGTGCTGATCTGTGTACATTTCACCGTCCGAATACAATATTGAAATTCCCCCATCCACCTTGATTGCGTGGCTGGCGGAATTGGCTTTTTTCTTTTTTTTTTTCACTCATCCCAGTGGCTAAACAAAAGAAAAAGAACTGTACAGTGTATAGCCAACTAAAAATGTTGCTGATCTCCTCCAGCTTCCTGGCATTGGCGATGGTGGCACAGACACTTCTCTGCACCAGAGTGACAAGAAGACTTGTAAATAGTTGTCACCCAATTACAAGAAGTGCCTAAATGAGGACCTTCATAGTACGATAACCAGATATTCTTTTAATGAAAGCTGGAGATTTAGAAAGATTGAACGCAATTTTTAAAATTGCATTAACATGCTAAAATGTATTTAAGACATTAGTGATTGAAATAAAGCTGAAGTTTAGGTATGGCAATTTCTAAATAGTTAAATGGCTTAGGTGGTAGGTGTGTATATGCCTTATCTATGGGATCCATGTGGTAGCTGGAAATCACTGTAGTAGACATCACTGCTACAGTAATCTCTACTAGCTTCCGGATCCTTATGCCGAGCAGCTGCATTGTGAACACAGGAGGTTGCTCTCTTGACATCCCAATCTGCACCTCATCCAATCAGGGAACGATTTGCATTTAGCAAAGGACAGGCGCTTGGCATGGAACTTATAAACTGGCAGCAATTGCTGTAACCGCAATCTCTACTGCAGTGATCCCACAGGTATGGCACATACGCACTTACACTGGTCCAAACTGGACCAATATACCTACCTTACAATTGCCATACCTAAATTTCAGCCTTAAGGCTTGATTCACACTGCTGCAACATGGTATCCGACTTGTAAAACCCCAAGTCGCATAACATGTCAACTTCAATGTTTCCCTATGAGAGCTGTCTTGACTGATACTACACAAGTCACTCTGATTTTGGAAAACGTTCCTGCACTACTTTGGTCCGACTTGGGTGTGATTTTAGCCCTTGTACAGGCTCCTAAATAGCATCTAAAGCCCCGTACACACGTACCGATCGTCGGCCGAACGATCGGCCGTCTTTTGTCAGAGGGCTGTCTTGTCTGTTGAAAAGTGCAAAAGACTGCACACGAATTTTGTCGGCCAACAACAGCCGACTGCAGAAGTGATGTCATGTGATGGTTCACTTTCTGTGTGTTTTTTCTTTTCTGAGCATGCCCAGTCTTGCAAATCTGCTGTCTGTCGGCCGAATTCTGTACTGACTGGCGAACATTCGGCCGTTCTGGTGTCGGCATACAAAAATTTTAATGCTTGCACGGCAGATTCTGTTCGGCCGAAAGTGCGCTGTCGGAAGCATCATACTAACAAGCCGAAAATCGGCCGATCGTTCGGCGGCCGAACATTTTCGGCCGACAATCGGTACGTGTGTACGGGCCTTTAGTCAGATCAAGTTGGAAGGAAGTCGCAGGGCAAAGTTGTACAGTCAAAACAGTGTAAACCAAGCCTAAGATTTACTTTTAACCCCTTTTGCGCTGGCCGTATGCAAATATGCGGCCTCTTGGCACCTGGGCCTTGGTTTAGAGAGGCTGCATATTTGCGTGAATTGCAGTCAGTGTCGCTCTGCCAAGAGCACCCTCCTGACATGATAACCGCCGCTTAACCGAAAGCTTCCGCAAGCAACAATTGGGAGTTTTTGGATCACGTGACCACCGTCCTAGCCAATCACGGTGGCCACATGATCTTAAGCCCTGCCTTTGGCATCCTAAACCACTTGAAGGGCTGGGAGGTGCTGGAAGGAGCAGGTTAAGATTGTCGGTTCACACTATGGCGACACGACTTCGGGGCGACTTGGACAAGTTGCTGTGCACCGCGACTTCGGCGCGGCTTGCACTGACTTCACATAATGGCAGTCAATGCAAGTCGCTCCGACTTCGGCCAAAAGTAGTGCAGGAACCTTTTTCTAAGTCGGAGCGACTTGAGTCGCTCCTATTAGAACGGTTCCCATTGCACAGAATGGAGCGCTACTTGTCAGGCGACCAAGTCGGAGTAGTGTGAACCAACACTTAGCGATTGGTTGTTTAGATTTACAGAGAAAAATGCAACATGCTGCAGAACCGATATTCTGTATTTTTTCTGCTGTCCCTGGGGACCTATAAATCATCCATGACTGCCAAAGGTTAACCTTTGAAAAAGACCAGTTTGTTACGATACCTGATCTCATTTATGTTCTCCTTAGCAGTGTTTGACAATGGTATGTACATTACTTCTGTATTCAGAGGAAAATGTACTTTCTTTTCTATAACACTCTTTGCAGTCCCTTCCCCCAATGCTCACACTTCACCTGCTGGAATCATCACTTCCTGACACTTGCGTAACTATAATTTGTTACCTTGTCAGTTAATTTGTTCTTGGATAATTGTCACTTGCAGGAAGAGAGCGCATTTTGTATCGGGTTGCCATTGTAATTTTATGTGTTCTTATTTTTTTCCCCCAAACAAAACCTATATTCTTTATAACCTATGCTTTGTTTGCTGTCATTTTATAGGGGTTAATACTGAATTCCAGGCAAACACCTAAGTGCACAGTTGAAATACACATATGTGAACTGGCTTATCTGCCACAGGGTTTGTAACTATATCCACATTTGTGATTTATTGCCAGACAGCACAGCTAGAAGGGTGACACAATGCTCTCTGTGTCAGAGTTGAGGAATACAGCGGCGTCACCTCCCTACCTACAGCCTGATGATTGGGCAATGAAGGAGTAACAGCACATTGATAAGTCACCAACTTGGCTCTCTCCTCCTGTCAACATGTTTTTGTTCTCCACATGTGAGTGCAGAAAGCTTGATTAGCTCCCTGTGTTATCCTTTCCTTTCCCAGACTTGAGACATATCTCAAATTTTAAAAGAATACCTGACTACAGTGCTTTTTTAGTCCTGATCAGTTAAGTGACCCTTTCACCTCGGCTTGAAGAAGAAAAAATAAACCTTGGGAATAGGGTCATTTAAAACTTGCCTGTGCTGTTGATCACATCTGTATTCTCAGGATAGTGCTAGCTAAAAATTTGGCACTTCCAGATGTGTTGGATGTGACCCCTACCCTCTCCGGGAATGCTGTGGTTCCTTCTGCTGGCTCTTGCCAGTACACACCACAGGGCACCACTCAGTGCTGGATGCTAAAGAGCCTTAAGTACGCAGTATCTCAAGAGGAGAACGACAGTGCAGGTAGCAGGACAGGTGAATATTGAAAAACTTCTTCTCCAGGCAGCGTTTTTTTATATTTCTATGTCAAGGTGACAGGGTGACTTTAAGCCTTTCAGTGTTTTTTTGTCTTGATTATTCTAGGATCTTGTAAAATGCTCAGCCACTGAGGACCTATTCACACCACTGCAGTTATATTGCAGTTCATAAAACATTGGAACACCTGGTCAATTGGCATGAATGGGCAGTTGCATGCATTAGATTTTCAAAGACAATTGGGTAAAAAGTAATTAAAAAGGAGCTTTAAAAATAACCAGTCAGTAGTTAAAAATATGGTTAAAAATGAGGTACCTACAAGTCTATGGAGTCCAGCAATGTCTTCCAGCAGCCTGTTCTCATCGTTGTGGGTCCCCGGTGCTTCCATCTTGCATTTGGGAGTTTGCATAGAATTCCTAAGGTATCCCAGTTGGATCCCCACTATGCAAGTGGGAGATCGCACGGTGCAGTATGAGTATAATGGCACTTTTCCACTGCAAGTACCGGCACGGCTCTACACGGCCCTGCTTGGCTCGGTTTGCTTTTCCACTGCTGGTACCGCATGGTACGGTGTTGGAACGGTACGGTATGGTTTGCTTTTCCACTAAAGTAGTACTAAAGTTAAGTGGGTGGGATAACAACTGGGTGGGTGGGATTCTCTGACCAATCAGTGGCTAGTAGTGACTGCATGCAAAGGATTGTGGGATATTGTACCGGGTATGGTACCTCTTGGAACCACAATCGAGGTGGTACTGTTTTTGAGAGCCGTACCGTTCGGTTCCATGCAGTGGAAAAGCGCCGCCGTACCGTACCGAACCGTTCCTACACCATACCATGCGGTACCAGCAGTGGAAAAGCACAAAAGCGAGCCGAACCGTTCGGTTCCATGCAGTGGAAAAGCGTCATAACTGGTCCTGCAGCCTCCTGGGTCGTGTGAAGGGGGAAGGTACCTTGCCTTTACTGCTGCTTATCTAAAAGAGCACATAGACAAGAGGTGTTTTTTCTTTAATTACACTCCAAGAAAAGTGTGCTTACCCGTTCAAGAGTGCATCACCCTGACTTTCAAGGTCAGTTGCAAAAAACGATCTCTAGCTTGACATGAATTTTGAGTGATACTTAGACATGGGAAAATTAGTGCCCTTGTTTGGACCCAGTATAACTTTGCAAACAAAATATTTGTAGAGTGAAATTGAATGGTTGATCTCCAGAATTAAAGCAGTGTTCAATATTGAAGGCTCATTCAAGCCCTTGCAGTGTGTGCGTTGCAGAAAACATTTTCAATGTCAGCCCAGCACCCACACCTCCAATTTGTTACAGTGCACCACAATGCAGAGTAGAGTAATGCTTGGCTGTCCGTTGTGCTGTGTTGAAAACATTTGTAAATGTCCAGTTTTTGGACTGTTCTGGTGCGTTGGCATCCCATTCATTCGAATTGGCTGCCCTAATGCAACGCATGAAAAATTGCATGTTACTGGCATAGACAAGTCTGAGCCCTAAAAATCACTGTGTATTGTTGACCAAATCATACTTGTGTTTCTCTAGGGTTACAATAATCATAAAAGCCTTGGTATCACAGCTTGTCTATGCCAGTACATTGGTATTTTTTACAGTGGGGGTGTGTGCTTCTGGGACCCGGAAGCTGGACCAATGTAACTATGTAAAAATATCTATACTTGGAATTCTCTTTTAAATGTAATTTAACCCAAAGTTTTCGTCATGCCTCACTGTATACGGTTTTCTAAAGCAAATTATTTTTCGTAAATCTGTTGTAATGTTTCAAACTTTGGAGATGCTGTCAGTAGCATTTCTTCCTGCAGGCTGACCATGCTAAGCCACTGCCTTGGATTTAGTTGCAGCATTGTCAGCCTGTTATGTGAGCTTCTTCAGTTGGCTGTTGAGCTGCCTATCTGAGAGACCTGTTGGCTACCCAACAGCCAAATGAAGGAACACACACTGACACTGTAGAATGAAAACTCCCCTACTAGCTGCAAGTTGTTTGCTTTTCATTCTCTATAACAGCAATGGTCCATTTTCAAACAAATCCATCATGCCCCAAAGCATTATGTAGGACTGTTTTGTCTTTACTGAAATAATATGAGGCAAATATTATACCTGTCTGGCTCTTATAGCATAATAATTCGGCAACCTGTTGATCGTGATCTACTTGTTGATTACGAGTAGACGATGAGTAAATTGCGATCCTTCCTTGCCGACTCCCAGAACTTGGACAGGAAGGGCAGCGGGGTGGCATTTTCTGGTACCAATCTCTTTTCCCCCTGTGGCTGCTGAAAGCCGCCTCTCCTCCTCTCCCTGCCATCAGCATTTAGTGGCTGCATGAGGTAAGGGGATCGGTGCCAGTAAATGTCGCACCTCCTGTCTCTGTTCCATCTGTTTTGGCTGCCCGGCGCCCATTGTGCTCCCTGTATCCCCCTCCTTTCCCCTGCAGCGCTGCCGACTTCCCCCTCTCCCGCCAGCTGATGCAAGGGATGTTTTCAGGATCTGCCCTCCCTCCTTTTCTGAATGAACACCATGAGCAAGCAATGTGTTCATTCATAACTGAGCACTTTCCATTCTTTCACTGTCTAGTGCAGCAGAGGCTGCAGAAAAAGGGACTGAGGAATTTGTCTCACAAGTGAGACATCAGGGGTCTGTTTAGAGCCCTAATATTTCAACAAAGCCCCCCTACAGGGCTCCAAAAAATTGTAAAATAATATTTAAAAAATCATAATAAAAAAAAATGCACAAAGTATAAAACCATACCTTAAAATGTAAACATTGTAAAAAGTTAAACCGTCCACTGCTCTACTGACACTGTCCTAGTGACACCATCCTCTGCCCTACCAACACTGTCCATTTTGAGGTAGTGTATATTTGTATTTTTACAGTGTCAGTGTTTCATTATATTTATCTAACTTTTCCTTACTATTTAGTTAGGCCTTTCTAGTTGTTTTATATTTTTTTTTATAAAAGGGCCCGGAACCCCAAAGATCTTTGATTTTTCATGTTGTTTAGGTAGATCTTTACCTCTCAAAGGTTTCCTATACCTGGCATATAACATTGGAGCCCACAATAAAATTGAAGCATGCAATACTCCAAAGAAGAGGCCCCAAAAACTGCCTGTACACACATTTGGTTCTCATATAACCTGCTGCCCAAGGATCCTTTGAAACTGGGTGCCCTAAACACACAGCAGGGAATTGAAATTTTAAAGAGGAATTTCACACTCTTCCCCTATTTTTTTTTTTATCCAATATTGGGTTGTTCACATGTTCACCCACCATGTTCACCCACCCAGCACATCCAGCATTTTTGTGCTGTGATCCAGATTTTGCTGGGTCCTTCATTGCCATCTCCCTCTCGAACGTCATTGGGAACCAGCAGTCTCTTCCGCTCTCAGGCGGCAAGCATCCATGCCACCAAGCTTGCCCTCCTTCTGTCTGCTGTATGAATGCCGATGCTTCCTGGGATATGTGATCTGACTGTAAAGAAACATTAGTTGTGTCTATGTGGACCTTGCAGCAGCCCAGATTGTTTGCAAAGGAATAATGTACTAGCTGGTTTGTATGTTCCTAGTTCTGATCGTTCCACTACCAGTAATGTTCAATGACAGCATAATTTGTCATTTGCTGCTAATTTAGTTTAAAAACAGAAGTAATTTATTAGAAGGATTGTGCCCAAACTTTTGACAACTAATATGTCAATGACCAGCTTCAACAAATTTTGACTACATGATGACCCAACATTGCCGCTCTCAGTACTTGGTGTAGCAGTGGTGGACACAGTGACTGTGGAGTCAGTGACATCAGGATCATCAGCATGCAGCCATAATCCTGTACATCATGCTTTAGCACACGACATTCCAGCTATTTTATCATTTGCTGACCGCTCATTGAATAACAAGTGATGGCTTACAATTTGTTTTTTTTCTTGAATAGCCCTCAGCAGAGTGATTAATTTGTTTTTTAGTGAGGGTGACTTTGCATTGTTCAGCACAACTGAACTTGAGGACAAGTCATAATAGATTGCTTTCAGGTCAGCAAGGAAATTTTATCAGGACTATTCAGTAACCTAAATACAATTCACATTCGTTGGGAACAAAAGCACCAATCCAGTTAGAATCAGTGTGTTGTGTTCGAGCAGCGGTCTTCCCATGTGTCTAAGGTTGAACGCTGGATGCAGGCAAGTCCGGAATGTTTTTAGACAACTGTATCTGCACATAATCAAGTACTGACACTGTTCCAAGCCAGGATGCTTTGTTTTCTTTGTTACTGTCTTGGGTAATTGTGTGAGATGTACAAGAGAGGGGTTATATAAAATATAGGGTGTCGCAAAAAAAATGTATACACAATTTAAATGATTTTAGAGTCCGTGTTTATTACTGTACAGTTCACTATCAAATTTTGAAATAAAATACATTCATACATAAACTTACTTTTTTATAATTGGTGCCTATTCTCAGACTAATGGATATTCTGGTCCAGGCATTGTTGATAACACAAAGCAATAGAATCACAAATATCAAGAATCATTTTGTTTGCTATTTGGGCGCATTCTCTTTCAAGAGTCGGTTATGTAGCATATACTTTATCTTTTTGAAAATTCCCATAAAAAACAGTCCAGTGGCATGAGTACAGTGCCATGAGTTCTGATGATCACGGAGGGTATTCTACTGAACATGGTCAGCCAACTATTTGGCAGATTCTCATCAAGTTGGGCCCTTGCATCACAATGGTAGTATGGGGGCACCCCATCTTGTTGGAAATAAAAGTCCTCCTCTCCAAAATGTTCTTGAATACATGGCATTTCCAGCTGAAAGTTCAAGTAAAGGGTACTAGTTCCAGTACCAACAAAAAGGAATGGTCCAGTTATTCCATGCGCTGACCAGCCACACCACACCATTACTCCTGGTAAATGAACATCCTTCATAATGTACGGATTCTGAGGTGCCCAGTAAGTGCATTTGTGGCAGTTAATTGAACTAGATGCTAGGTACAAAAAATTACATATATACATTTTAAACTTTAAAAGTGAACTGTACGGTAAAAAAATACTGACTTTATAATTTGATTTGTGTGTACATTTTTGGGGGGGGACACCCTGTATCTAGCTTTAATAAATTAAAATGGCCATGGTCTACGATGCAGCTTCACCTTTCCTTTTTCTTCTGTAAGTTTCTTTAATTTTCAATGTAAACATACATTGTAATGATTTTATACAGTAAAGTGGATCTCTAACATTTTTCTCAAAAATTGACTTGACAAAATTCTGTATTGTCCCATTTGTAACCAAAATGACCAAAAGAGTTGTCTGTGATTTCTTCCATCTTAAAGCGCAACTTCGCTCTCTTAATCAGCGTTCACTATTTTTAATCCTTACATGGCTACCATTAGTAAATAGATAGTTTTAAAGCGAAGTTTTTTTTGGTAAAAAATGAAATAATTACACATTATTTTGCAGGTTAAAAAAAACCTGCATTTATTTTTTTACACAGGAGCCTTACAAGCATTGCATCGGCAACCAGGGGATTGTAGTTGCAATGTCCGGCTCCTGCAGAAACTGCCTGCAGCTCTTTGTGCATACCTCTACGTGCAGACACTTATGCCTCGTACACACGCATCGATAGTTGGCCGTGAATTTTAAGCCAACGTCGGATCGGCCGATTTTCGGCTTGTTAGCCGGACAGCAAAAGAGCAGAAGACCCCGGAGAGGAGAAGACAAGAAGAGCCGGATGAAGATTTTTAATAAACTTTCCAAAACGTCTCCTGTCGTTATTTCCATACACTGCCTTTTATGTGGTGAATGAGTAGGGGTACAGTGTACCCCATACCCATTCACATAGGGAGGGGTCTGGGATCTGGGGGGCCCCCTTGTTAAAGGGGGCTTCCAGATTCCGATGAGCCCCCTGCCCGCAGACCCCCACAACCACCGGCCAGGGTTGTGGGGATGAGGCCCTTGTCCTCATCAACATGGGGGCAAGGTGCTTTGAGGTGGGGGGTGCAGAGCTCCCCCTGCCCCAAAGCACCAACACCCCCCCATGTTGAGGGCATGTGGCCTGGTGTGGTCCAGGGGGGGTGGGGCCGCTCGCTCGTCCCCTCCCCTTTCCTGGCCTGCCGGGCTGCATGCTCGGATAAGGGTCTGGTATGGATTTTGGGGGGGACCCCACGCCGTTTTTTCGGTGTGGGGCTACCCTCAAATTCCATACCGGACCCGAAGGGCCTGGTTTGGAACCTGGGGGGGACCCCCACGCAGTTTTTTTTTTTTCCCCATTTTTGGCGTGGAGTTCCCCCTCAAGATTCTCACAGTGCAGGTCGTGCCCAAGTCGGATCCGACTTGCGGTGCAACTTCCATTCAAATCAATAGGCTCCCATAGGGAACCATTGATTTTGAATGGAGGCAGAAAAACGCTGCTAAAAGCAACGTGGCCAAACGTGCAATAACGCAAATGGAAAAAGCTACTGAAAGCACGTTTAACAGCTGCTTTTTCCCGGCATCAGAAATAGCTTTGCAGGACATTTTGTCTAACGTCCCGTGTACATGGAGCCTTAAACCTACCCCCCCCCCCCCAATTTACGGCAGTATTAAACCCAAAAACAAAATAAATAATAAATTACAGCTTACCATTTCCTAAACATGTTTTTTTAGGCTTTTTTTTTCTCCTTTATTTTTACCTGGTGATCCTACCGGTAGCACACTTAGTTCTAGCAACTTTTTTTTTTTTGCTTTTGGGATACGTGAATAAAATATGACCATTGAAAACCCACCTGTTAGTTAATATTAAATGGCTTGTCTCAACCCTCTAACTGCCCTTTTTGTTGGACAGCTTGGTAAGGAAGCTAAAAAATAAGACTTGCTTAATTGGCAGGTAAAATTAAAGTACCGGTAAAAGGCCTAAAAAAGGGGATGCAGCCACCCATCCAGGAATTGGTAAGCTGCAATAGAATACATTTTTGCTTTTGGGTTTAATGCTGATTGAAGTTTATTTTGATTTGTGTTTTCCTCAGAGACAATGTATTGGGGAACATGGCTAACCTGTGGTATCTCATGCATGTATAGACATGCAATAGGTCTGCCAGGTCCCAAATAGATGGCAGATCTATGGTTTGCCTGTGCCTGCCCAAGATCCCCCATCCAATGCACCCACACACCACAGGTCTCTGCCAGGTCCCAAATATCTCGCAGAGATCTGCAGTGTGTCTCCTGAAACAGGGATTTCAAGATGGAGGCACACTAGGAAAGGGCTGCATGGAGAATGTCAGCAGCAAGCTAGACAGAGCTGGACTCCCTGGACTAGCGAGTATGTATTTTATCATTCTCAGATATGGACAATTGTTATATGGATAAAAATGGTTTAGCAGTAGAGAACAAAGTGTTTTTTGTTTTTTAAACTGAGCCAAATTTCTGCTCTTAATGTTAAAAATACTACATGCATGCAGGCCTTGTGGCTTCTACAGAAGGTTACCAAGCTGCTGTGCAGAACCTGGGATTCTCTCACCTCCTGGTGATATTGTAGCCATTTTTTTAATAAAATGGGATGCTGATAGCAGGACTTGCATGCTTTTGTTCTTCAATTTTTCTTCTCTGTGCTTTCCCCTTTTCCCCCAGCTGAGCTGCATGACTTCAAGTGTGTGATAACCCTTGTGCTTGTCAGAACCTGAGTCTTTACGGAGTCTAACCTGAGTCTTTACGGAGTCTAACCTGAGTCTTTACGGAGTCTAACCTGAGTCTTTACGGAGTCTAACCTGAGTCTTTACGGAGTCTAACCTGAGTCTTTACGGAGTCTCACCTGAGTCTTTATGTGCTCTTCTGTAGGAACCACAAAGTTATGTACAGCCTCTCCCAGCGCTGCACATGATGGAAGAACAAGAGACATAGAACCAAAGCCACACCTTTCCTACTCCACGACTATGTTTGACAGTGGTCCCGGAGTCAGCATGGCTTTAGTTCTGCGTCTCTCATGAGGCAGTGGGAGTAGCTGCACATGAGCTTGCCATTCAAATTTGGAGCGTGCATGAAATGGAGACTTGAGCAGGACTCTATAGGTTCCAGCAGGAACAGGGGTCACCAACATAAAGTATCTGAAGTTGGGCAGCGCAGCCAAGGGAAGGTATGAGAAGCAGGCACAGAGGAGAAAATTAAAAAAAAAAAAACAGCAAAAGCATGTAAGTTCTGCTATCACCATCTCATTTTCCAAGGAAAAAAAAAGTGGAACTTAAAGTAATATTCGTTGCTTTCTTTTAAAAAAAAAAAAAAAAAAAAAATATATATATATATATATATATATATATATATATAGTCAAACATGTCCTACTTACCTGCTGTGTGCAGTGGTTTTGAACAAAGCAGTCCTGATTCTCCTTGGGTCCCTCACCGGTGCTCTTGGCTCCTCCCTCCTGTTGAGCACCCCCAGGGCAAGCAGCTTGCAAAAGGGGGAACCCAAGCTGAATCAACACGCAGAGCTGTGTCTCAGCACCACCCCCCCTCCTCATTGGTTCACTGGCTGTGATTGACAGCCAACGGCTCCTGCTGCTGTCTCAGCCAATGAGGAAGGAGAGCCCCCCGGAGAGCTGAGGCTCTCGTACATATTGCTGGAGGAAGATCGGGCTCAGGTAAGTATTTGGAGGGGCTGCTGAACAGAGGAGGTTTTTTTACCTTCATACATAGAATGCATGAAGGTAATAAATGTGAGCCTTTACCACCACTTTAACTTTCTCAATTAATTTTGGGTATTTTTAATACTTATGCTGCTAGCCTTTATTAAATTTGATATTTACTTGTTTTAAATTTCTTGTTTTTACATTTCTTCAGTTAGTTCCTGGTTTACAGGTCTCTGGAGTCTTGAGGAGGGGAGGTGGGATTATCTCAGCTAAGCATACCTTCTTGCCTGCATGCTTGAGCTAGGGGCAGATGGATTCCAGGAAGTAAATGCTATATGAATCATCTGCCTTTACTCAAGATGGACATGGCCAGAAATAGTAGGGGTTGTTTTTCAAAGTGATTTCTCAGCAAAACACTACCTACTATGTATTATAAGGGCCAGTGTGATTGGATAGAAATGGATTAGATTGAATTGGATTGTACAAGTTTACATTTGTACAAGGCAAAAGTGGGCATAACTTTATTTTTTTTATTCTTTTTTTTAATTAACCTCTTACATAGTTATGGTAAATGTAACTGAGATTGTACAGCCAGTTTGTATTGTGTATGACAACCCTTAGAATATCATTATGTTCTTTTATTTCTATAAATGACAGAGGAGCACATCATTACACAGACCCGTATTGATCCTCCCAGCTTTCTTTTGTCTTCTCATTTGATTGACAGCTGCATAGAAAACAGCTGATTAAAGAGCAAGAGACTTGGAGGATTACAGTGAGGATAGAATCATCCTATTACATGCCTGGTTCCAGGCTAAGAATGAAAATAAATCCTACAGAGAACTTCCTGTGAAAGATTGATTACATCACTTCCCGCAGATGGTGTATATATAAATAGTAGAAAATATGGATAATTCAGATGGTAACCCTGATATGCAAGTATACATGCATGTACAATTTTTTAACTTGCATCATAATTTCATGCATGTACGGGTTTTAACTTGCATCATCATTTGCATTAATAATAGACAATAGATACTTTAGTTCTTCTTTAAAAAATTAAATAACGAACATCCGCAAGCTCCAAAAACTTGTGTTATTGTAGCCAGAAATGTGTCCATGTGTTGGAAAATGGCACTGCAGTCATTCCTTTTTCCCCATAGAAATAGCATCATTGCTGGGACGAAGGGTGTATTGGCCTAGTTGGGTAGAAATGTTGCTGGAGGTTCCAGTGTTTCTAATGAGGAGGGCAGATTTTTACTCTTTTTAGTTCTTGGAGATCAGGCCAGATATTCATTATAATAGGTATAGAGGCCTCTTTGATCACAGTGGTCCATGTATGTGCGGCTTTACTTTTAAAAGCAGAGTGGTGCTCAGTCTGGTCATAATTTTACTTTATAATTGCTAACGCGTATTTGTACCGTGTGCCAAGCTGCAGTGTCAATTGCGGAGTATCTGAGTAATCTTCTGGCAGGAGTCCTTTTTTTTTTTTTTTTTCAGATGAATTCAGGAGGTGACAACATAGTTTGCACTCTGAGTCAGACTGCAGAGATGACTATAGAGTCTCCAGAATGTATCATAGATCTGCAGAATATAGCATATCAGAGATCTGCAGACTGTAGCAGAACGTACATCTTCAGGATATAGCACAAGTCTGAAGGCTGTATAATATCATAGGTCTGTAGAATGAACAAGGAAAAACTATTGATGGACTACAACTTCCAGGTTGCCACTTATCAGATGCAGTGGCCACACCATATCCTAGAACAGAAAACAACCACTTAGAAAGTGCTCGGATTAAAACTCAGCTTTTCAATGCTAAAATTCTAGATCATGAAGTGGCTGAGCAACAGTTTCTAGTGTACCTAATTACATCATACTCAAGAAAGTATAATCATTGTAAGAATAGGTTTCATCCTAAACATGATCAATAAATGATCAGCATTTACATAGGTTTTGGGTGGAGTGTCCCTGCATAGACTAAATATTGGCCGTTTAAAGCCTCGTACACACCAAGTTTTTTTTAACAAAAATAACCTGACAGCTCAGGTTGGAGCCGCTGTACTAATATCCGATGTTAGTACAGTGATCTTCCTTGCTGTTCTGTTGTGTTCTGACAGGGGGACGGCCCTCCGTCATAACTCTCTCCAGCCATTGGCTGAGAGCGCTGATCAGAAGCCGGTCGGCAGACCTTTTTCCGGTGATGAGCCTTCCATCGGACGGGCTGAATGTCGGCCGGCTTCTATTGAACCGGCCGACATTCGTCCTGTGTATACTAGGCTTTAGGTTCGAGGGCTCATTCACAGTATTCAGTCTGTTACAGCATGGAGTGCCATTTTTTTTTTTTTTTGAACCGGCCGACATTCGTCCTGTGTATACTAGGCTTTAGGTTCGAGGGCTCATTCACAGTATTCAGTCTGTTACAGCATGAAGAGCCTTTTTTTTTTTTTTTTTTTTTTTTTGTACTAGCGTGTAGCTGTGGGTGAATCCGTCCCAGCCAATGCAGATCTATTCACTTAGGTAAGCTGCCTTCATGCAGCTACATGCTGGTACAAAAAAAGATAGATAAATGGCTCTTCACACTGCACAGGGCTATGGCCTGTGTGAATGAGCCCTATGTTCCAGTGATGTAACATTATTATACAAAACAGTACAGAACTGAATTTTTCTTTCTTAGGCCTCATTTACAAAGATGTACTCAAGCATACACCTGTGTGATTGTTGTGTTTTTGCCAGCAATGGATGTACAGGTAGTCATGCATCCACATGCAAGTAGCCCCATTCATTTCAATAGGGATGCAGTGGCTGCACTGACTTAGCCCCCACTCCCAATTTGATATCTGTATAGGTGTGAGTTTGAAAAGGCAAACCATGTGGGTTTGGGGGACATACCTGACACGAATGTCAAATTGGGAGCAATGGCTTTGTCCGTGCTGTCTTTGCATCCTGTGCCAGCAAAACGCAACCCTGACTCGCTTAAGTGCGCCTGTGTGAATGAGACCTTAAGACTTCGTGTGTAGGCAGATTATTCATTTCAGTGGGAAATTCCACTGCGGATTCCTGCATTGCATCCGGCTCGCAGACAGTTCACACTGCCATATACGAACTGCTGGGAATGGCAATACAAAGTTAATGACACCCCCAGATTAGTTTGCATATGGCAGTGCGAACTGTCAATTTGGACAGGAATCGGATCGCATGGGTGTGAACTGATGCTGTTCCTTGTGCAGACCAAAAAAAGGGTCCTGCACGACTTTGGTCCGAATGTGATGCGAATTCGGCCATACAATCTGTATGGCTAAATTCGCATCACAAAGACATCGCATGTGATATGCACAGTAGTGCAGTGCGAATCACATGCGATGTCTTCCATTGCACCAGTGTGAACCAGCCCTTAGGGATTTATCGCATCTGCCCGTATACTGTGTGTGTGTGTGTGTGTGTGTGTGTGTGTGTGTGTGTATGTGTGTGTGTGTATGTATACACACACACACACATACACACACTATATTACCAAAAGTATTGGGATGCCTGCCTTTACACGCACATGAACTCTAATTACATCCCCGTATAGGGTTCAATATTGAGTTGGCCCACCCTTTGCAGCTATACCAGCTTCAACTTTTCTCGGAACGCTGTCCACAAGGTTTAGGAGTGTGTCTGTGAATATTTGACCATTCTTCCACAAGCGCATTTTAGGGTTAGGCACTGATGTGAGCGAGAAGGCCTGGCTCGCAGTCTCTGCTCTTATTATTCCCAAAGATGTTCTTATCGGGTTGAGGTCAGGACTCTGTGCAGTCCAGTCAAGTTCCTCCACCCCAAATGCGCTCATCCATTTCTTTATGGGCCTGGTTTGTGCACTTGTATGCAGTTATGTTGGAACTGGAAGAGGCCATCCCCAAACTGTTCCTACAAATATGGGGACATAAAATTGTCCAAAATTTCTTGGAATGCCCCTTACTTCATTGGAAGTAAGGGGCCAAGTGCAATCCCTGAAAAACAACCCCACACCATAATGTGTATGGCAGGACTTAAAAAGAACAAGTCTCTAGTTTGGAAATGATGGCACCTCAAGGAAGATCCACCGTGAACAAATTCAGTTTTGAGCTGTGTGTGTGTATATATATATATATATATATATATATATATATATATATATGTATGTATGTGTGTGTGTGTGTGTGTGTGTGTGTGTGTGTGTATGTGTGTAATATATATATATATATATATATATATATATATATATATATATATATATATATATTTAGTTTTTTCTATTTTTCTCGACTTGTGGGATATCTTGCACTCAAGGTTTTAGGCTCCAATACTGCTATAATTTTGAGCCTTCTGCTATTTTCGAGTCATGATTATCTTCTCTAAATGGTCCCTATTAGTGGCCCTCAATGATGTACCTCTATCATTGCTGGTGTCTCTTCATTTATTTTGATAATGTTTACTGAATTTTTTTTTTTTTCTTCAGTGTGCTATGCATACATAATTATCTGTTATCAGTACTGTGCATGTATCTTTGTGCTTTTTCAATTAAAATTGTTAATGATAAACATTTTTTTTTTTAAAAAGCAGTCAAGTATGGGCATTTGTAACCATTTAAATCACTTGAGGGTATTAATATAGTGCAAATGAGCCTCAAAGGCATGGGTGCGTGTGCTGGTATTCACTTGTATTCTCTCCCTCAGAGCAGCAGTGTCAAGCCGCAAGGCCCCATGAAGACCTGTCATCAGTCTGAGCTCAGTGCTGATAAGTGACACTCTGTCCAGGGTGCTGAAGTAGGGTAAGACTGTCAGCTAAGAAAACCTTTTAGTTTTATTTCATGTAATTCTGACAGCATATTTGTTATATTCCTTGTTGGTGTCTTATCAGCATTGAGTTCATGCAAAAGATATTACCATCATACAGCCGGTCACTTCTGCAGTGACAGGAACAGAATACAATCCAAAATTTGAAATCCCTGGGGGTTGAGGTATAGCTGAAGGCATATATATATATATATATATATATATATATATATATATATATATATATATATATATATGTGTGTGTGTAAATATTTTACTAAATCTTTTCATGTGACGAGACTGAAGAAATGGCACTTTCTTACAATGTAAAGTAGTGAGTGTACAGCTTGTAGAACAGTGTAAATTTGCTGTCCCCTCAAAATAGCTTAACACACAGCCATTAATGTCTAAACTGCTGGCAACAAAAGTGAGTACACCCCTAAGTGAAAATGTCCAAATTGGACCCAATTAGCCATTTTCCCTCCCCAGTGTCATGTGACTCATTGTTGTTACAAGGTCTCAGGTGTGAATGGGAAACAGGTGTGTTAAATTTGGTGTTATCGCTCTCACTCACACTGGTCACTGAAAGTTCAACATGGCACCTCATGGCAAAGAACTCTCTGAAGATCTGAAAAGACCCTAAAACTGAGCTGCAGTATGGTGGCAAAGACCATACAGTGGTTTAACAGGACAAGTTCCACTCGGAACAGGCCTCGCCATGGTCGACCAAAGAAGTTGAGTGCACATGCTTAGAGTCATATCCAGAGGTTGTCTTTGGGAAATAGACGTATGAGTGCTGAAAGGATTGCTGCAGAGGTTGAGGAGTGGGGGGTCAGCCTGTCAGTGCTCAGACCATACCTTGCACACTGCATCAAATTGGTCTGCATGGCTGTTGTCCCAGAAGGAAGCTTCTTCTAAAGATGATGCACAAGAAAGCCCACAAACAGTTTGAAGACTAGATGGATTAATGGAACCATGTCCTTTAGTCTGATGAGACCGAGATAAACGTATTTGGATCGGATGCTGTCAAACGTGTGTGGCGGCAACCAGGTGAGGAGTACAAAGGGAGTGTCATGGTCTGGGGCTGCATGAGTGCTGTCAGCATTGGTGAGCTACAGTTCATTGCGGGAACCATGAATTCCAACATGTACTGTGACCTACTGAAGCAGAGCATGATCCCCCTCCCTTCAGGGACTGGGCCACAGGGCAGTATTCCATCACAATGACCCCAAACACACCTCCAAGATGACAACTGCCTTGCTAAGGAAGCTGGGGGTAAAGGGGATGGACTGGCCAAGCATGTTTCCAGACCTAAACCCTGTTGAGCATCTGTGGAGCATCCTTAAATGGAAGGTGGAGGAGCGCAAGGTCTCTACCATCCACCAGCTCCGTGATGTCATCATAGAGGAGTGGAAGAGGATTCCAGGGGCAACCTGTGAAGCTCTGGTGAACTCCATGCCTAAGAGGGTTAAGGCAGTGCTGGAAAATAATGGTGGCCACACTAAATATTTTGATCCTAGTTTGAACATTTTGACTTAGGGGTGTACTCCCTATTTATGCCAGCGATTTAGACATTAATGGCTGTGTGTTGAGGTATTTTGAGGGGACAGCAAATTTATACTGCTATACAAGCTGTACACTCACTACTTTACATTGTAGCAAAGTGTCATTTCTTCAGAGTTGTCACATGAAAAGATATAATAAAATATTTACAAAAATGTGAGGGGTGTACTCACTTTTGTGAGATGCTGTATATATGTATGTATGTGTGTGTGTGTGTGTGTGTGTGTGTGTATAGGGTGGTAAAAGGTTAGAACCACCATCAGATTTTTGTCCCTTTTTTGTAGATTCACACTAGTTATTCTGATCACCAATGTCCCACCAGAACAGAAATAAGGGGAATAAGTCTCCTCATAGAAAGTTTTCCCCTCTAATGAGGATTTCCCTTTCATTAAAAAGATATCCTCATTTCGCTTCACAGGAAATGAAGAGAAATCTCTGACACAGATGCCAAAAAAAAACAGCTTTAAAGTTTTAACCCTCTGAAAATCCATCCGAGATAAGAAAAAAGTTTTGGCTTTAGATATACTGTAAAGCACCATTCACACAGGCATTTACCCACACTGTGAGGCAGTGATCGCTGTAGGTACTCAGTGGCTGTATGAACAGGCATGAATATCTGGGTCCGCCAACAGCCTGTCATTGCAGTGTACGCGCTCACAGCCGCAGCTGTCAATTCTAGACAGGAATCGGTCGATTCCTGCCATTGGGATTTGCAACGTGGCTAAACACCCGTGGGAATAGTGCTTTAGGCTGCACTACTAGAACAATAATTCAAGGGTGAGGATTTTGACTATTACAAATACCTGTTGTGACTGTTCATAAACTACCCACAGAGGTAAATTATTGGATTAGGAGTACCATGGGGTATATACAGTAGGGTTGCCACCTGGCTGGTATTTTACTGTAATCGCTGGTAAAAACTGGTATTATTTTGCCACACCCATGGGGCACCCGGAAGAAGGTATAAAGTGTCAGCATATGGGGCCACTGTATTTCGTGTTCAGTTTGATACACTGGAAGCTGGAAACCTAATTGAACAATACTAGTAGTTAACAGAGCACTTGCATCTGTTTCAAGAGGTAACTTAGCTACAAATAAAATAATTCTATGGCTAGATGGAGCAACTTTTTAAGGATTCATAGGTAACGGACCTGATACATACTTTGGTTGAATCTGGTTATATATTCCAGCTTTATGCAGAGAAATAGTCGGTTAATGCGGTGTTGTATGTCTAAATATAGCCACCATTCAATGAATATTTTATTACACTGTTATTCTTGCCTCAGATTGCTTGTGGTTTATTATGAAGGGTTTAATTAATACATGTGTTTACAACCTCATAATTTTACCTGTCTTCTGACTGTGTGATGCTTTACTCATAAAAGTTATTATGCATACATCAACAGGAAAGAGTTAAAGCATTTGTAACCACTAAAAAAAATGGTTCCTGTTCCTTTAAAGCATGTTATAGAGCACAGTGCTTGTGCTGTGTAATTTGGTCCCTTCTATCACTTGAAATACCTGGATGATCCTGCCTGGTTCTGCCCTCCCCCCTGTAAACTGACCATGGTTTATCATGGCTGCTGATCCCTGACACCGTGGTCAGTTTACGTGTCCCTGTCATCTGCAGCTCTCCTCTGTCCTCTCTCCTCCTCCCTCCCTGCCTTCTGCTCTGTGTCAGTGCCTGCCCCTTCACTCCTGCTGCTGAAATCACATTTATTCTTTCAAATAATCCCTGTGTCTCGTTATGCTATGTGTACCTGTCTGTGTTTTATATAAAAAAAATGCTGTCTATACCGGATTTCAGAGCGCCGCTCAGAGCTCACGTGATGGGCTGGCTCTCTCCTCCTCTTGTCCCGACTGACATCATCGGGGGATTCTCGGCTCCGCCCGCTGCAGCTGTCAGATTGAGAGGGGAGAGAAGCGGCTGGTCACATAACCGCCAATCAGTGCTCTGAAATCAGGTGTAGACAGCATTTTTTTTTAATAAAACACAGAGACAGGAGCACATAGCATAACAAAACACAGAGGATTATATAAAGATATAAATGCAGCAAGCAGGATTTTTAACACTGCAACAGAAGCGCAACAGACCAGTGTAACAGGAGCGCAACAGACCAGTGTAAAGACATACATAGAATTTTAAAGCGGAGTTCCACCCAGGGGATACTTTTTTAATAAAAATACCCCCGGGACAGTCAGGGCTAGTACATTCCACAATGGCTAGCCTCTGATCTGTCCCGGGTTGCACTTACCTTTTAGGAGAAATACTTACCTTGAAAAAGTATTGTCCAGCGCTGCCATCTCAGGTGTGGGCAGCTTGAAGCCAGCGCGATCCTCTTCTGCGTCCTCTTCCTTCTTCGGTCCCACGATGTACTGCACCGACCCCGCCGTCACTTCCGGTGCGCGCGTGTCATCCCTCCACAGCTTCTGGGCATGCCCAGAAGCTGTTTAGAAGGGAATGACGCATGCGCACCTGAACTGACGTCTGGGCCGGTGCAGGCGCATTGATTCCTGGGAGCGATGACGTTCAGCTCCCAGGAATCATTGCATACGCCAGGAAGTGACGAATCGCCATGGCCGCCGAGGGGAGGAAGAAGGGAGTAAGGTAAGTATATTTTCTCTACAAGGTAAGTAAAAAAAAAAAAAAATTGCGATTATCCATTTGTTTTTCAGGTGACCCGGAGCGAGAAGATGAAGGTAAGTATAAATTTAGGGTGGAACTCCACTTTAAATGGTTGCATTTTTCTTGACCTTTTCGCGCGTGTGTGTGTGTGTGTGTGTGGTTTTTTTTTTTTTGTTTTTTTTATGTGAAGGCACTTCAAAAACTGCTCAGTGTGATTTTGCTCAGTGTGAAAGCAGCCTATCGACCAAAAAGGTGCTGATAATAGCTGAAAATTCATTATAATAATTAAAAAGCCGAATATAATACAATGGTATATACCGGTAAATTATATATTATTTTTTTTAATTTATTTACTTTTTAACTGTCCATTTCGGTTTTCGGCCATGTGCATCCTAAAGTTTCGGTCCCGAATTTTCATTTTGGTGCACCGCGTTATACTAGCACATTATACCTTTACCTTGCAGGGAGAAAGGTGTTTTCTCTTTCATTCGTTGACGGACACAGTGCTCCATATTCAGAACCAGGTGGTTATATCACCCCCCTTCAGGAGTAGGAGGAGATCTAATCCTGTGGTTCTGAATATGGAGTACTGTGTCCATCAATGAACTCAGAGAAATGGATTTTACGGCAAGTACAAAAATCCTATTTTTTTTTTTTTTTTACTTTAGGCTCCTTTCACACTATCTGTCCGTCGGACGGATGCCATTTTTCTCAGCGGGGGATCGAGCCGCCGATTCCCCCGCTGAGCAGGATGACCGCTGTCTCCGCGCTGTGTGCGGAGACACAGCTGTCAGTTCCCCATGCATCTCTATGGGGGAAATCGGATGGGAACGGACCGTCGGTCCGTTCTCATCTGATCCGATCCACTGGACGGATGGAAAATAGGGTTTCCATCCGTCCAGATTTGACGGATCGGATCGGGTCGGATGTCAGCGGACATGTCTCCGCTGCCATCCGATGCCCCATAGGAATGCATGGGGGGACCGTTCAGATCCGCCAAAAAAACAAACAGGCGGATCTGAACGGTCCGCCTGTGTGAAAGGGGCCTAAAGCATTGAAGCACTTTTGATGGCCCATTCACACTACAATACACAAAAAAACAGGCCTGCAGTAGATTGTGATTCTTTTATTCGTGTTTCTGTTCATTTTTTATCTACGTTTTTCTGCATAGATTTTCTTTCAAAGGCATGTTTCCTCTGACGTTTTATAAATGAGAGGTGCGTTTTTTGTACATTGCACTACCGTATGCAAATATGTTGGATAAAATCGCTCTGCTATGAAACGCGTATGCATGTGACAGAAAACTATTTTCTATGTGTCCTTACAGTCACCTGTGCATTTCTGGTAACTGCACATAGTGTGAATACACTTGCTAAAGGAATTTTAGATAGTCTTGTGTTTTTACCCTGCCAGACAGCATAGCCAGGTTCTGGACCTCCAAGCAGACTAGATTGCAGACTAAATAGTCCAAGCAAACTACATTGCAATTATTAGATGCAGCCTAGTTCAGGGCCCCCCCCCCCCCCAATCTGTGACTGGACAGTAAAGAAACGGCAGGACACGGGTAAAATTACCTCCTTTTTTGCATTTCTAAGCATTTTCTCGGCGTCGCCCTTCACTCTGCCCTTGTTCCAGAGCTGCTGTGCAGAGGAATTTTAGGAAGTAGATATCAAGAATGGGTTATGTACACTAGTCCAATGTACAACACCTTTATTTTTCTTTTGTGTCCAGAAAAAGTAAATTGATTAAATTGCATTTTTATACCTGCCTGGATGTGATTTTTCTCTTTTAAATGTTTAATTTTCACCAATTTAATGGTCTTCTTTATTTTAGTTGTGAGTATTTCTTTCCTTGGAAAACTTCCCTCAATGTATATGCTAAACTAGATTGAAAACATTCTTCTGTGCAAGCTAACTATTCCAATATGGAACTTGAGTCAACCACATAAACAACCCAGCTGGTTTTCTTTTTCTTTTTGGCTCTGTCATTACATTGTTTTGTTAAGTCAAATATGTGAATTTCATCTGTGTCAGCTTCCCATCATCTTCACAATCCATGTCTGGAAATATGTATTTAGTTTGTATTCTGTAAACCTGTATCTGCTCCTTGCATTAGTCACAGCTCATCTAGCGCCTCAATGATGATCTCTTCCATTCAATGGCAGTGGGCTGCGTGGAAGTATAATGAGCGGAATGACTTGTGCTGTGATTGTGTTTGTTGCTGCTGTTGTCAGGTTGTGGTTCTGGCCTTTTTCACAAGCTTGGTGGTCCAGAAGAGTGTTTAACCCATCAATTTGCCTAAAACTGATACTTTATTTTTATTTGTATTTTGTAAAGTCCCCTGAGAATGTTGTACAAACCCTTCTGCACCTAGTTTCATCTACGTGCTGCAGCAATTAAGTCCGTCTCACTCACCCTGTTGGATTTTTCATGGACAATCATAATCGACACAGACATTTACATTTTGGGAATATGTTAAATAATGTTCAGAGTCCAGCTGAAAGAGTGTGACACCATTGTCATGTCGTCGTGGAAGGAGTGTTGGCATAAACTATCGCTGGGAAGTTTCACTATTCCTTACTAAAATCCCTTGGAGATTAATTACCACACTGGTGCCCACACAGGGTTAGATTTACCATTAGGAACTATAGGCTTGTGCCACAGCCACGTCATCCACAAGGAAACTAGTAGGCTACATAGTAAGGTTGAAAAAAGACATCCGTCCACCCAGTTCAACCCATGATGTGTCTGTGTGTTTGCTGTTAACCGTACATTGTATACCCCTGTATGTTGTGGTCTTCAAGGTGCCCATCTAATAGTTTTTTGAAACTATCGATGCTCCCCGCTGATACGACTGCTTGTGGAAGAGAATTCCACATCCTTACTGTGAAGACCCCCCTACAACCTTTATTCTCTTGTAGTAAACAAATGTTATAGCACATTTGGTCAATGTTATGCCTTCCCCTGTCCATTTTTCCCCCCACTACTAATTGGGGTAGGCCATACCAGTACAGATGGTGCAGGCTGTGCAACTTCTCTCATTGTATTGCAGTCCTTGTCATTGTCTATTGTAGATATGTTGGTACAAAATCTGCCACCATTCTGCCTTAAAGTGGTTCTAAAGTCTGCCTTAATGCATTCTCTGCATTTAGGTAAAAACACCCTGCTATCTGCTATACCCCCTCTTATCAATAAACACTTATCTGGCTCCATGTCACTGCTCCAGCCCTTCCTCCAGCTCCAATGCTGCTCCCCTCAATTCCTGATTTTACAAGAAAAACTGAGGGCAGCAGAGCCATGGGCTCCTGCTGCCATCACTCAAACTCTTGTGATAAGAGAGCAGGGACATGGCTTACTGGCACTGTGTGTCTATAGATGCAACCAGCCTGGCACAGGACCCAGTGGAAGCAAACATACATGGGGGCCTCCTTAACACCCAGCTCCCTACAAGGGGCACTCAAAGAAGGGAGGGGTCAACATCGCGGCCAGGGACTGCCAGGGGAGGAAAAACCCTTGTAGGTTTTTATTGCTATTTGTGTCTTAGGTGGGTCACCGATAATGAAAATAAGGGACAATCAAAATGGTTCCCTTCTACAGAATAGGAAATTTAGAGAAATATCCCCAATGGGGCAAAGATGAAAACCTGAACGGAATTGTAACCCTTCTCTGCTCTGTTCTATTAAAATGAAATTAATGCAGATTATATTGTGGAGAAACTAGCAAAATATCAATTCCCATTTTGTTTCAACAAAAGATGTGAAACTCCAAGGATGTTACCTTACACATTTGTATCTTCCATCCCACCCCATCCGTAAGTGAGTGAGTAACCTCCTGGGTAAAAAGGTGGCTGTAGCTTATACATGGTCAATTGTCTCTACAGAAGATCTAAACTAAGGGGGTCTTTCTAAACAAAGGGCCAATTTCTCTGTCCTTCAGACTTTAGGGGACTGGACTATAGTCAATTTGTAGTAGAAAATGCCCCGGTGTTTGGAAGTGATCAATGTCCCATCATTGGCATTACTGCGAGGAATAGTGCCCATTCATTGGTGTCAGTGTAGGGGGGGGGGTCGGGGTAGTGCCCAGTTGTTAGTGTCAGTGGGAGGAATAGTGCCCCTTCGTTAGTGTCAGTGGGTGGGGGGGATAGTGCTCCATCCTTGGTATCAGAGGGAGGAATAGTATCCCTTTGTTGGTTTCAGTGGGGGGGGGGGGGAGAAATAGTGCCCCATCATTGGTATCAGTGGGAGGAATGGTGCCCCTTTGTTGTTTTGGGGGGGGGGAATAGTGCCCCGTCATTGGTTTCAATGGGAGGAAAAGTGCCCCTTGGTGCCAAGCGGGAGGAATAGTGCCCCTTTGTTGGTTTCGGGGGGGGGGTAAAGTGCCCTATCGTTGGTGTCAGTGGGGGGAAAAAGTGCACAAGCGCCAGATAGAGGCAAGCAAAGGGCCACAATCTGGAGACCAAAAAATGGGTAGATATCTCCCGAAGGGTAGGGGAACATAAGCTTTTCCTCTCTTGCGTTGCCTTTCTGCACATTCGTTGATTTGGCCAACAGATCAGTGTGGCACAGGCATGGTGGGACTTTTCCTTTTCACGCGGCAAGGACGTATTGAAGCATCTTTTTGTAAGGTTGTTTTCTGTGATCAGAAGCACCCCTTATCACCGACTTTCAGAGAACTCCCACACAGCACAGTCTTTACTCAATTGTCTAAATACTCACATCTGTTGTATGGCCTGCAAAGATCAGGCAGTTTAATTGCAGACAGAAGATAGGTGGGATCTGTGGGGCCCTGCGTTGATTCTTAAAGCACCACGAACAATTGTTAACATGAGAAGCTGGAATAGTGCGGTGAGCAACTCGAGACTTCTGCTCAGCAATATATTCTTTGCAGTGAACTGAAATGACTGCAGGAATGAATTCTCCTGAATGGCAGAGTTGGCAGAAGTTTCACTTTAGCATCCAGCAATTATATGTCCAACTGCAGCTGTATATTCAGTCCACCACGTTCAATCAGACTTAAACAAGACTAACTTGTATTTAGTGGAGAAAACCTGGGTCTTTTTGTTCACAGATACAAGATATAGGCATTCCCTTTCAGGAGAGCACAGTACTCCTTTGTTCAGAGTAAATATAATGCCTATATCCTGTATCTTTGAATGAAGACTTCCACTAATTGCTTTAAACATCACTGTTCTCCTATTGGTTGTTTTTTACCATATGGTAGAACGTTTGAATGACTGGTGCTATGCTAACATTTGAGTGAGAGCCACACTGTTACATGTTCAGTGGTGGTGGTAGTTTACTTTTTTTGGGCGATATTCCATTTTTTCCCTTTGAGAAATTGAGTATCTGTTAGTGTAATGTCCACGGGCATTTTGTTTGATTGCTGTATCTGTAAATCCTTTTCAAATGTTAGTAAAAAGTGAAATGGTATGCCTTATTTTCTGTACAGTGACATTTTGGTTAAAGTTGTACATTGACATTTTGGGGTTGATTTACTAAAACTGGAGAGTGCAAAATCTGGTGCAGATCTGCATAGAAACTGTCAGCTTGTTCTGTTAAAGTGACTTTAGATGTATGTAATCCCCTTTAAAACGACTTTTACCAATGGAATTTTTTTTTTTTTTTCTGTTGCTAGTAAATACCTGATTTTCTGCTTTATTTATCCTCTTCTCACTTCTGGGTCCGGTTGGCTATTACGTCATTCGGCGATTCGCATTGTGTGCTGGGATTTATCTCAGGTCGTGAAATCTTGCATTATTACACAGGAGATGAGCTGTACTGTGTGTTCTACCCGCCTCCGCCCCACCTCCTCTCAGTGAGCTGTATGTATGTAGTGTATTGAGGCCGTGCTCCGCCCCGCCTCCTCTCAGTGAGCGAGGACTGAAAGCATTCTATCCTCACTGAGCTCACTGAGAGGAGGCGGGGCGGAGCAAAGCCTCAATACACTGCATACATACAGCTCACTGAGAGGAGGCGGGGCGGAGGCGGGGCAGAGCACGCAGTGCAGCTCATCTCCTGTGTAATAATGCGAGATTTCATGCCATCCCAGCACACACTACGAATTGCCGAATGACGTAATCGCCGACCGGACCCAGAAGTGAGAAGAGGATAAATAAAGCAGAAAATCAGGTATTTACTAGCAACAACAAAAAAAAAACTTTCCATTGGTAAAAGTCGCTTTAAAGGGGATTACATACATCTATGTAATCCAATTTATTAAAAATTGTTGGAACTCCACTTTAAGCTTTGGCAAAAAAAAAAAATGTTTTTTCTACAGAGCTGCACCAAGTTTTGCACTTTCCAGTTTTAGTAAATCAACCCCTCTGTGTAAAATTCATACTTTTCTGGGTAATTCACCCATTTAATATGTTTTGCAAGTCCAAGCAAAGAAAAAGCCCTTGCTGTAACCAGTAATTTTACTCAATGGGCAGCTTTTGTAATGAATGAGATCCCTGTTTGCTGCCTGTCACAGTCGACCAGTTACTGTACCAGATTTTCTTGTTGCTTTTGGCCGATCCCCAGAAGCTCAGGGCTTTCCCTCACCGCAACATGCTGTCTCGCCTTCCTCAGTGCGTTACAATAGTGGCAGGGCTCTCTCTGGTGTCTCCAGGCATAGAACATCACTCTGTGCTCTGTCCTCCTATCTCCTTGCATGCAGAACCATTTTATGACCAGCAAGTTAAATAATGCATGATGATTTTTTTGCAAAGTTTTTCATAAACCAGCTCTCCATTTAAAGCAAGTGTTTATGATATAGGCAATATATCTATTTTTAAATGTCCTTAACACGCTGGTGCCTAACCTGCGGCAGGGGGCACCTGCAGACTCTAATCTGTGTTTCCCAATTGCCCCGTCATGTCATTGATTTCTTGCAATTTCATGTATAATGTCCAGTCCATCATGGTCTCCTGAACTTGCCCCCAGTATTCAACAACTCCAATAGCATGTCCACTGATGTCTCTCGTTACATCTGTAGTCTCTGATTATCACCTGTATCACGTCTGCAGTCTTTGACCATCTCTTGTATCACACCTACAGTCTTTGACCATCTCTTGTATCATACCTGCAGTCTTTGACCATCTCTTGTATCATACCTGCAGTCTTTGACCATCTCTTGTATCACACCTGCAGTCTTTGACCATCTCTTGTATCACATCTGCAGTTTCTGACTATCTCCTGTATAATGACTGCGGTCTCTGAACATCTCTTGTATCATGCCTGCAGTCTTTGACCATATTTGGTATTCTGTCTACAGTCACTGACCATCTCTTGTATCATACCTGCAGTCTGAACATCTCCTGTACCATATCAGTAGTCTCTGACTATCTCTCGTATTATATCCAAAGTCTCTGACCATCTCCTGTAGCATGCCATTAGTCTTAAGCCTCGTACACACGCACCGATTGTTGGCCGTGAATTTTTCGGCCAATGTCCGATCGGCCGATTGTCGGCTTGTTAGTATGATGCTTCCGACAACCGACTGCGACTTTTCGGCCGAACAAAATCTGGTGTGCATGCTATATAATTTTTGTTGGCCGTCAGTCAGTACAGATTTCGGCAGACAAAGATCAGATGAGCAAGACTGGGCATGCTCAGAGAAGAAAAAACACACGGAAAGTAAACCAGAACATGATATCACTTCTGAAGTTGGTTGTTGTTGGCCGAAAAAATTTGTGTGCAGTCTAGAGCACCTTTCAACCAACACAACAACACTGGACAAAAGTCGGCCGATCGGTCGGCCAACAATCGGTGTGTGTGTGTACGAGGATTTACTATATCCTGTTGTGTCCTCCATCTCTGACACTGAATATTCACTGAGTTTTATGTATGGCCGTTTGGTAATGTTGAGGGCCTGCACTTGAGGTCCACCATATAAAGAAAGTGGACCATCACTGCTTTAACCACTTGGTGGCCACGTGTTACCTGTAAGCATTTTGTAGGACTTAATTTTAAATAAAGATGAAGGAATACATTTGTGACTCACCTATAGTCAGATGGATCAGCAAATTTAATACCTTGTTTTTGAGCTAGTATGTCTTTGGAATCCACAAAGCGTTTTTAGGTGAATCATGGCTTTGCATCTGATGAAAAGTAAAAGATGTGGTGAAACCATGCTTGAGGGTGGAGATCATATGTCAGTTGTTGCAACTGCAGCATTTGGATGAGGGTTTGCATATTCTGAAAACAACTTGAAAGCCATTTCACTTCATTTTAAGCATTTAGCAATCATGTTTACAAGCACTGTACATATTCATGTCCCCCATATAGGCACTTAAAATACTGTATGTGTAACAAATTTAGTGTCCATCTTAAACTGCATGGTGCCCTGTTAAAAAAAAGTTATCTTCTGGAACCCCAGTTTTAGGGCTTAATCTCCTCAGGTTAAGTGGAACTGCAACCATTAGTTTATCTTCTTTTATTTTCGTATTGGTAGAAACAACCTAAAATTCAGTAGCTACCTTTGACCTCACCTATTGACCATTTGTGCCTCCTTTAGCGCAATGATATTCATGTCCAGCTTATTCAAAAGCTGGCTCTATATATATATATATATATATATATATATATATATATATATATATATATATGCCACTGTTCACTTCCTGAATCCTAGGCCTCCCATCGCTAGCAAGTTCAATCCAAGTGCACCAAACTTGTGAAATAGTTTTTCATGACCAGGTCTATTGAAGGATGTTTTCTTAAAGCCTGAAAAGGGACTTCTTACATCACCTAGGCATCAGAATTCATCATTTTGGCATCTCACTGATGCCAAAAATGGGGGTCAGGTTGCATGCGCAGTACACAATACATAAACATTACCTGTTCGATCTCAACTGTTCTCCAGAAGAAGGAATATTGTTACTGGCTGATTTTTTTTTTTTTTTCAGCTGAATGAACATTGTTTGGTTAAAGGTGCCTATAGACACTAGAGTGCAGCTGTTTGTGCATGCACAATCCAACCGTCATATGATTGAACATTACCTGTTACCCATAGAAAGGGAATAGGGAGTGCTGTCACATTTTTAAAACAGCAAGGATTGCCTGGGAAAAATAAATCTGCCTGCGCAGTCTCGGTCACCAGTTTTTCCCATGACCATTCTCTAATGTCTGTATCTCACTATAAAGCAAGCTAAGTACAGGCAGCCTTGCTTCATCATCCACGCTCCTATATACATGTGGTCATGTCAGGAGTGAGCTGAGCTGATTTCTTTCTACCACCCAGTAACCCATCTGGTTATTAAAGAACCCATTCAGTGGTTAGTAGAGGTTAGTGAAGCTATCAGCTTGGACACACAGCTACAAGACTGCAGCGTAGGGTCAAACTTGCAGCTAACATAGTTACCTGTGGCCATGTTAGGCCTCATGCACACTGCCACTCCTAAACTGACGTTTTTGGGGCTTTTGGTGCTTTTTGCCCAAGCCCCTGAACACACCTCAATAAAAGACATGTTATCTGGTTGGCAAATTGTTTTTGAAAGCATGTCTTTGTCACCATTTCTTCTAGGCTAGAGCTGCACATCTTCTCAGCCAAATGCATTTGCCCTGTATCTGCCAATCTCTATCCTCGTGACTGGCCTGGCTGGGAGGGTGGTTTTGGAAGCAATCACAGCACAAGATACCCTGGTACCTTTGACAAAGGGAAAGTAAATATTGATGTGGGATATTTGAATGTTAAACTGTATCTCCAGCCCAAACTTTTTTTTTTTTAATATCACATCATTATCTGTATAGAAATCAAGACTTTTGCTTTCACAAAATGGCAGTTGGTAGTTTTCTTCTATGGGATTTCAAGTTCACCTTCCCCAGTACAACTTTCATTCTAAATTTCTTGTTTCTCGTAAATGCCTGAAAATTTGGCATGTTCTTTTTTTTTTTTTTTTTTGAATGAATGAAAAAAGAAAAAAAATAGTAAACCTTACAAAACATTGCACCAATGCCTCCCACAGCCCCTGTATACCACATCCCAGTTTGCCCATGTTTTAAATTGCAGAGTAGTGTGAACAAACTAAAGCACCCCTACTACTTAATAATCCACCACCCGAAACCGTAACCATCCTCTAAAACAAGCTGCTTACGCTTTGCCTCCCCCTTCCCACTGCCAACCCCACTAAGAAATGTAATTTCCCCAACTCTATCACTTTGCCTAATCCTCATGACTAATCCTAAAGCAAGTTCTTTGTATGTTTTCCCTTTACCTTTCAACCTAACCCCTACAAGGATTCTTTAACATTTAAACCCGCCCCCAACATTTATTCCCTAAAGGAAGTCTTCAAAATATATGGTTTTTCAGGTGGACCTAATCAGCAGGCCCACAGATGTAGGGTTGTTTACTCCCGCCTACCGTCAGATCCGATCAGGTCTGCTAAAAAATGGCAAAAGACTGCATCTATTTCCATTTTAGTTAACCAGATCAGAGGTAGTCTGCTGTAAATTGACAGCAGAGTCCATTTATACCCAGCTGCCCATAGAACTGACCAGTGTTGGGGGTAACAAGTTACAAAGTAACTGATTACAGTAACTACATTACTTTTTTTGGTAACGAAGTAACGTAACTAGTTACAATACTAATATTGGAAACTACACTACTTTACTAGACTATAGGAGGTAACTACACTACTTTACTAGGCTATAGGAGGTAACTACACTACTTTACTAGGCTATAGGAACACGCTTTCCTGCGTTACCCAAGCCGTGTGATACAATCATTATTACGAAGAATAGAGAGGGATGAAGTTTATGACTTTTTGTTGCACTTTATGTTTTACAGTAATCCCCCGCTACATCGCGGTTCAGTTTTTGCGGTCCCGGTAATTTGCGTTTTTTTTTGTAATGTTATTTTACTATATAAATCATTAAAAATGAAAGATTTTTGTGTTTTTCATAGCTCTTGCTCTGTCTCTAAGTATCTTTTATGTGTTTAAATGAGTTTCTATTGTTTTAAAAGTGTGTTTAAAGACCTTAAAATGCTTTTACACGTACAGTGACAGTAAAAAAATCATGCCTACAATGCATTTTAATAGGGTTTTTCTATTTCGCAGAATTTCACTTTTCGCGGCTGGGTCCGGAACGTAACCCCCGCAATGGAGGGGGGTTTACTGTATTCTGTTTTCTCAGGTTTTGTTCTCATGTTTCCCAAAGCCTGTGTTTATACAATAAACTCTATGCAGAAAGAGTGTCATGTATCTTCTTCTACACGGTCAATTAAGAAAGAGGAAAGTAAAGTAATAAGTAGTGAAGTTACTTTTCAAATGCAGTAACTAGTAAAGTAATCTCATTACAATTTACAGAAGTAACTAGTTACATTTTTTGAGTAACTACCCCAACACTGGAACTGACAAGTGTCCAATCTGCTCGAAAGAAAAAAAATGCTAAGGGCGCACCAGCCTAGCGCATTACCTTTTTAAAACAACTTATTGTTTAAAATCGTATGTACATCATACTCACAAAAATGGATAAAAAAATAGGCATAAAGTAGGATAAGTCCACCGAGAATGTCCACTGGGCGTAGTTCGATGGTACAGACCGTGGTAAGATGTAGACCTCTGAATACAGCCTACGAATTTTTGGGGGTGTCCCCCCCCCCCCTTCCTCAGAGCTCTGAGGAAGGGGGGACACCCCCGGAATGCATAGAGGTCTACATCTTACGACCCCCTGTAATGGCGTGTACCCACAGACAGTTGTTGAATTTATGTGCGGCTGTACGCAGCATCTGTGCCTCTCAGACTAGGAAATGCACCTTTTTTACGCTGTACAGCCCCCAGGGGCCTGTGTGTCACTTCACAGGCAGTATATATGTCCCACCATGGCGGTGCCCAGCTCCCCTTGCCCTTTTACAGTTTGGGGCCTGTGTGTCACTTCACAGGCAGTATACATGTCCCACCATGGCAGTGCCCAGCTCCCCTTGCCCTTTTACAGTTTGACAATTACTTGCCAAATGGCCAGTTGTAATTTGCAAGCTTTAATGCGAACTGCATTGAGGTCTTGAAATTTCCCAATGAGCTCGCTGCAAATGCCCACGAATCAAACTCAAGCATATTCGCCCATTACTAAGTAGCATTTAATCTAGCCCCTGAATTAAACCTTACACTAATTCAACCCTAAACTATGAAGTACTTTCTTTTCTGCTATATACTCATTTTGTCCTGCACACAAAGCCACTGCGCTAATACCAAGCAGTCTCACGCCTTAACCATGCAGTGCTGTAAATAACTTGATCTGTGGAAATTATATCATTTATGTTTAGCGACCCTTTAACACTCAGCCTGGCACCACTTCTAACACTGGAAGCTGGCTTAGTATAAGAGGCTTCTTTTACCAGCTGCAAGAACTTTCCAAAAAAAAATCAGAAAAGGTATAAAATGCTACAGGATGGATCCTCTTACCAGAAAATGGGCAATAAATCTTTTTATACAAGTTAATTACCTAATTTTCCTATTTTACATGCATTTGAAGTGTGTTTAAAGCATGCTTGAATGTGTTTTGTGCTGCATTTAGTACTGCATTTGTAGTGCATTTTGCTAAATGTTTTTGGGCTTGGCTTTGGCTCTTGACTGAAAGGGGTGCAGTGCACCTGTAGCGTGTTTCCTGCATTTGCGGTGCAAAAAAATACAACGCGTACTTACTTTTTTTTTTTTTTTAACTGCACTGCAATGATGTGAACTATGCCCATAGGATTACCTTGATTTTGGGCTCTACATGCAGTTGGAGTGCAGTTCAAAATGCAGTCCCTGCGTTCGATGTAAAGGGGCCCTTTTTTACATGTCTGAGATGACTGATAAAATCATTACCATTACTGTAATGTTACTCCACCACTTGGCACTGATTGATTAACATTGCTTTTGTTATGTCAAGCGACCTGGGGCGACACAAGTCGCCTCACAAGTCGCGCTAGTGTGAATGGGCTCTTAAAATATTCCTGGCTGCAGCCCAAAAAAACAAAAAAAAAAAACAGTACAGTTGCTCATAATTTACCGTCTGCATGCAATTTACAGGCTTTCCCCCCCCCCCCCCCATATATTTATTTTAAAGTTAGCAATGCCACTTTGAGAAATGATTTAATAAATAAGGTAGGTCAACCTGATAGGCTAGGTTCACACATGTTTGTGTTGATAACGCATGCTTTCCCTGAAACGCAGTGCCCTTTAGCAGACACCCAGCAATTGTTAAGGGCACCTCCAAGCCAGAAACTGCACGTTTGTTACTACAGGTTTACATGCATTTTTAGCACGTTCCCTGCATTTTCGGTGCAGAAAAATGCAGCATACGCTATGTTTTTTTTTAACTACACTGCAATGATATGGAGTGGACTATGCCTATAGGAATACCTTGATTTTGGGCTGTCTATGCAGTTGGACTGCAGTTAAAAATGCAGCCAACTGAGCTTGGTGTAAAAGGGCCCTTTTTTTTTTTTTTTTTACAAAAAAAAAAAAAAAGTAGAGCATGCTGCATTTTTCCGCACGGCATTCAAGCGCACTTCAAATGCATTTAAACCTGGAGTTTCTGGTGTGGAGCTGCCCTTACGAACTGCTGCGGGTCTGCTAAAAGGCAGTGCGTTGCAGGAAAGCATGTGTTGCCAACACAAACGTGTGAGCCTTAAAAAAAAAAAAAAAAAAAAAACCTTAAACCTTTTTAAAAAAAAAAAAACATGATTTTTTAAAGCGGCATTGCTAACTTTAAATATGTGGGAAAAAAGCTGTGAATTGCACGCAGACTTGGTAAATTCTGAGCAACTATGTGGTCTTTTTTTTTTTTGGGCTGCAGCCAGGAATATTTTAGGTGGCGGTGTAACATTACTGTAATGGTAATGATTTTGTCAGTCGTCTCAGACATGCAGCAACCCCCCCCCCCCCCCTCCTATTCCTTCCCCCATAGGTGTCACTTGACCATGTGTTAGAGCACAATAAAAAAAGAGGGCCTGTGTAATTAGGTAACCAATGACACCGCCAGCCAGGCAATTGTCACTTGTGTTCCCATCCCGCCCCCAGCTGCCTGTACTGGAGTCATCATCAGTATGAGCCCTTTACACACTCCTGAGTTCTCTGCCTGCTCTGTTTATGTTCAGGGATCATGGGTAAGACATCACAACATACAGCATGTCTAGCATTATGATGGTGGTGAGGGGTTGATGATTATTAATCCAGCACGAGGGCACAGCCAGGAAAAGAAGGGAGGGGAGGGGAGGGGAGGGGTGGGGGTTCGCTGCTGCTGCTGCTGCTGCTTTTGTTGTTGTGCAGAGGAGGGTCTGTGAGCTTTAGCAACAGATTCCATGTGACCAGATCCATCTACATGTCTGTCTGCTCCCTGATTGGTTCATACAGAATATCCCTCTTCCTGTTCGCAGTGTTTGATAGAGACATGGCTTTGCTTTGTGTTGGCTGAAGTTAATCATCCCAGCAACCTGAGGTCTCAGCCTGCCTTCCAATTGGATGCATGTGGCTTAGAAGTTAACCGTTTGTTAGCAGAGTCCTTCAAGTAAATAGCTTGCATTTTTCTCTGTCAGGCTATACATGCTGTATTTGTACTGCAGTAGCTTGCCTGCTGCCCCATCTGCTGTGACATCAGAAGTCACTTGGAAAGTGTTCTCTGGAGGTTTCAGGATAGCAGCACACGGCATGCCGTCAGCACATGTCCGTTGTCACATTATCAGGGGTGACATCACCTCTGGGGACTTTATTACAATACAGGGTTGTGCGATACTGTCCCATCGATCAGAGATTCACCATAACCTAAACGTACTGTCCCATCGATCAGAGATTCACCATAACCTAAACGTACTGTCCCATCGATCAGGGATTCACGATAACCTAAACATACTGTCCCATCGATCAGAGATTCACGATAACCTAAACGTACTGTCCCCTGAATCAGAGATTCACGATAACCTAAACGTACTGTCCCATTGATCAGGGATTCACGATGACCTAAACGTACTGTCCCATCGATCAGAGATTCACGATAACCTAAACGTACTGTCCCATCGATCAGAGATTCACGATAACCTAAACGTACTGTCCCATCGATCAGAGATTCACGATAACCTAAACGTACTGTCCCATCGATCAGGGATTCACGATAACCTAAACGTACTGTCCCATCGATCAGAGATTCATGATAACCTAAACGTACTGTCCCATCGATCAGGGATTCACGATAACCTAAACGTACTGTCCCATCGATCAGAGATTCACGATAACCTAAACGTGCTGTCCCATCGATCAGAGATTCACGATAACCTAAACGTGCTGTCCCATCGATCAGAGATTCACGATAACCTAAACATACTGTCCCATGGATCAGAGATTCACGATAACCTAAAGTACTGTCCCATCGATCAGAGTATGGGTCACTTTTTATGATTTCCCCTTAAAATGTACTGGCCGCATAATAATGTGCGTGTGTCATAGCTTGTTATACTCAATTTCACCAAATATTGCTATTCGGGGGCTTATAAGTATAAACTGAAAGGCGGAAATAATTAGAATTTTCTATGTAGTTTTTTTTAGGAAACCTGTTTTTATTATATAGGATTTGTATAATGCCAGCTGGTTGTGCAGCACTTTACAAAATAAAGAGAGACTGTACAGTTACAATATAATTCACTACTGGAGGATTAGGAGGGCTGTGCTCGTAAGAGCTTACAATCTAAAGGATTATTGCTTATTTAGTATTCTGAAGTCCTCCAAGGTAATATTTTGTGTTATGTGCTAAGATAGCTTAAAGCAGTAGTAAACTCCGCTTTTTTTATTTGTACTTACAGGTAAGCCTATAATAAGGCTTACCTGTAGGTACAGTAAATATCTCCTAAACGTGCATCTTTTAGGAGATATTTACCTTAAAAGAGAAGTATGAGTTTCTGTTTTTTTTTTTTTGTTGATTTATATTTACCTAGGTGGATGCAGCATCTGTCCCCTGGCGCCTCTACACGGAGAACCGAGCGATCAAACACCGCTGATCACTCGGTTCTCACAGCTCTGTGAGCAGAGAGATGGTGACTGTCAGTCAGCAGCTCTCTGCTCTGCATCCTCCTCACTCACTGGAGCGCTGGGATGTGGAGGGGTGGAGCAGCGGGCCCAGGCTCTCAGCGGCTTCCTGGGAGGATGGCTTGGGTGGCGGTCCAGGAATCTGGCGGATCCCAACTCCATGGTCGTGATGACACGGAGACTGGACCAACTTCTGGGACGTTAGCAGAGAGCGGACTTCAGCCAGCCCTCTGCTGAAAATGGGTCACAGGAGTGCAAAATGAACTGCACTCCTGTGATCCATAGAAGTATAGCTAAACAAGCTTTGGCTGTACTTCTCCTTTTAATAGCAGTCGGTAACGCTGCAGACGCATGCACACTGCACTCTCAGTGGATGGCATTCCATCCATTGAGCGCTGTGACTCCTGCACACATGTGCGGAAGTGGCATCATCGCAGCGCAGCCATTTAAACGGCCAAAAACCTGCAAACCTGGAAGGAAGACCGATTTTAAAGAGAACAGTCCTATCAGCAGTGACAGCGTGTTGCTTGAGGGCTCTGGTTTAAAGTAAATATGCCAAAATGTGCTGGTATGTGATGCATACTAACATATTATGACATTATCCTACAGGGGCCCAGTTTTTTTTTTTTTTTTCTCTTTTGGGATTAACGAGCGCTTTAACAATTTTATATTTAAAGCTGCACTATTCTGAATAAAATGAGAATCACAATTTTTTAAATTTTTTTATAATAAAGATCACGATTCTCGGCGTAACATCATCTTTCACATTCTACAATCAAATTGGGCTAACTTTACGGATTAGTTTTTTTTTATTCGTTTAGGCCCCATTCACACTAGTGCGACTTGTCCCGCGATTTTGGACCGCAAAATCGCATGACAAGTCGTTTTCCATTATTTTCAATGAGCCCCATTCATATCAGTGCGTTTTGAAGTCGCACCGACTTCAAAGTAGTTCCTGCACTACTTTGCCACGATTTTAATGCATTTTGAGGCATATAGCCTTGCCCATGCTTTCAAAATCGCGGCAAAAATCGCGCCGCGAAATCGCGGCAAAATTGCGTTGCAATAGTGTGAAAGGGGCCTAAAGCGTATTTTTTCACAAAAAATTGCATTTGAATGGCCGCTGCGAAAAATACAGTGTGGCATAAAATATTGCAATGACTGCCATTTTATTCTCTAGGGCAGCTTTTTCAACCTTTTCAACACAGAGGAACCCTTGAAATAAATTTGTGGTCTCGGGGAACCCCTGCTAAAAATTAAAAATCTACAACTCAAGACACATTAGTGGGGCAGTCAGTGGGAAGAATGCTCCTTACTCTTGTTATCATTGGGAAGAATTACCCCCTTACAGATAGCTAAAAGGAACAATGGTGTCATTAGAAACTTATCTGAGAGGCAGAAATTACCTATTTCTCAAGGGACCCCTAGAGAAATAGGTACCCTAGTTGAGAAACCCTGCTCTAGGGTCTCTGCTAGAAAAATATATATAATTTTTGGGGGTTCTAAATAATTTTCCAGCAAAAAAATTTTTTTAACTTGTCAGCAACAACTGTCAGAAAAAAGGCTTAGTCTTTAAGTGGTTAAACTGCCTTCATTTAGCCCCCATTCACACTAGGGCGACTCACGAGGCGACTTGTGTCGCCCCAGGTCGCCCCAGGTCGCTTGACATGACCAAACCAATGTAATTGAATCAGTGCCGTCTTAATTGCCGCTATTATGGTCGCTCCGACTTCAGAAAAGGGTCCTGTACTACTTTCAGGCGACCAGTGATCCGACCTGTCCCATATACTTCAATGGGAGTCGCCTCTTACAGACCCAAGTTCATTCTTTTCATCTGAAAGAACCAAATGATACTTTGTTTATAGTTCTCTCCCAGGGCTGAGCAGTGTTGATAAACATTTGCTGGAGGCTCTTTTTTTTTTTTTTTAGACATCTGTGAGTGAGCAGAGAACGGCCCTGCGCAGTATGAATCGTGAAAATGCTGGATTAAGATCGTGAGGGGGGGTTGAATCGCAATTTTTTTTTTTTTTTTTTTTTTAACGATCGATCATGCAGCTCTACTTACAATGCATCCTTAAAGTGTTCATCTTTTCATTTTTTTCTGAAAAGGTGAACCAATGTTGTGCAACCTTCACTACCCTCCCCCAGGCCCTGCTGTATTTACCATAGGTGATGAACTGTCAGTGCCAACGCAGCCCAGGTAGCAGTATGCGTATTTGAAACCCTCGCTCTTCTCCCTCTTTTCTGTGCAGCGTTTCCGAGACCAAAGAGTTTCTGATTCCTCAGTGCCAGCACAGAGCATTATTCTCATCCAACCCAGAAGCACTGCAGGGAGAAGAGCGGGTATTTCAAATCCACAGACTGCTACATGAGCTACGTGGGCACTGACCGCTCAGCCCCCACTGAGGTAAGTACAGCAGGGACCCGAGGGGTGGGGAGGGTGTATGGTGCTAGTTCACATTTCCATTGAGTATGTTAAGCCTGGTACACACTATTAATTTTTTTGGGTTGAATGAAAAAAAACCTGTCAGCTCCAGTCGGAGCTGCTGTACTAACTATGCAAAGTTAGTATAGCGATCTCCCCCACTGAACTGTTGTGTTCTGACCGGGGTCTCCCTCCGCCCCCCCCCGCCATAACATTCCGATCTGCGCTTTCCGCCATTGGCTGAGATCGCTGATCGGGAGTCGGTCAACTGCTGGTTTTCCAACATGCTCCTCCAACCAAACAGCTGGCTTCTGTCGGACAGACCGACATGCACACGTTGGCCATTTTTTTTTGACTCAGCAAATGTCTTCTGACATTAGGCCCGTGTGTACTCGGCTTTAATTAAACTTGCAGCAGAGAACTAGAAATATGCATCTGTGTGTATTCCTAATTCTCAGACTCACTTTCAGCCAAAACAATTAGTCATTGAGTTAGGCCCTGTTCACATCTAGCGATATCAGGATGTCAGTTTTAAGCGCATTTCTTTGCTGCATTTCTTGGCGAAGCACCATTCATTTGAATCTGATGCTCTCTGCTCCAAAAACGTGCCAAAGTAGCTGTTGTACTTTTTGTTGGAGCCAACTTAGGCTTGTTTTTGGAAATCACTTTTTGTCTCATGACCAAACTCCAGTTTCTTTTGCATGTTTGGGGTGGCATTAACAGTAATAGTACCAAAAGGTTCCTGTGCACATTTTGCAGTGATTTTGCCACATTTCAGAATCCTATCTCAAACACCCCTATGTAAAAAGGGCCTTCTTGTCAAGTTAACTGATGCATAATAATGCAGTTAAGGTTAATCTGGGTGTCTAAGGCAGGCCATGCATTATGCAATTTTCTTATCTTCAAGCACAAGTTAAAAGAAAGACAATTGTTCGATTTCCTTATCAACATGGTCAGTGTTGATGGGGGAATCCCTCCTGTAGCGCTATTGTGTTCTGCAGGCTGGGAGCCTTTCCCACCTGCAGAATACAATGATCACTTCTGCCAGGCTGGTTTTACTGAAGTCAGTTGGTGGATTGACTTCTGTATAACCAGCCTGCCGATAGATGGATCAAAATTCGGCTGGTTCAGTAGGAACCAGGAGAATTTCAATCCGTCTATTTCAGGCTTAAGATTCACAACAATTCTGGTATAGCAGCAGTAAAGATTAGCTTGTATTAGGATATTTGATTGAAGTTTAGATCTTCTTACTGGCACCTTACTTTTTTCACATACACTCACTCCTGATCCACAATTTTCCCAGGCTTCTCATCGCTGTGCTATTTCCTGTGTCACAATTTGGTATATGTCCCTTCTTCATTTAGATTGTAGGCTCTTAGGCCTCTTTCACACGGGCGCACCGCCTGACGGAGTCTGTTCTGCTCAGTGGGGGATCGATCCGCTGATCCCCGCTGAGCAGGCGGATGACAGCTCTGTCTCTGCTCTGTGTGTGGAGACGGAGCTGTCAGATCCCTGCTGTCCTCTATGGGGAGATCGGATGAGAATGGACCGCCTGTCCGTTCTCATCTGATCCGATCCGATCCTCCAGACGGATGGAAAATAGGGTTTCCATCCATCCGGATTTCACGGACAGGATTGGATTGGAGAGCAGCGGGTGTCAGCGGAGATGTCTCCGCTGACATCCGCTGCCCGATAGGGATGCATTTTTGTTTAGGCGGATCGGATCGCCCGTGTGAAAGGGGCCTTACATAATTGTGTATAGTTTCCCATGTTTTTGCATGTTCTCATGTTTTTTGTACAGCACTGTAGAAGATGTTGTCACTATCTGGGCTTTTTTTCAGCGGGAACGCAGTTCTAGCACCTCCAGCACTGAATGTATGTAATAGGAAGGGGTGTGCTGGAGGGTCTATTGTTGCTGGCTCCAGCAGATCTATTTTAGGCTACGTTTCCACTAGTGCGACGCCAAAGTCGTGCGATTTACAGTGCAACTTTGCATTGCGACTTTGATGCAACTTTTTTGATCTGACTTGACACACTCTGACTCAAAGTCGCATCAAAGTATTGCAGGCACCTTTTCGAAGTTGCTGCAACTTTAAGTTGCATACATGGGAACGGTTGCCATTGAAATCAATGGGCTGTGACTTGTCATGCGACTTTGTGTCCGATTAAGTCGCACGACAAGTCGCACTAGTGGAAACGAAGCCTAAGTGCTTTTCTTGTCACTAGACAAGAACAAATTCCATACAACTTATTTAGCACCACAAAATACTTGAGGCAGTACTGGGAGGTGGGTAGGGGATGGAACCAAGGGACGGTGCTTGGAGGTGGGTAAAGCGCAGAGACAAGGGGGGACTCAAAAGGCAAGAGTTCCTGCACCTATTCTCTGAGAAAGAAAAGCCCTGGTCACTATATAAATTAGTAATAAATATTGGTTGCTATGGGTTACATTGAATTGCACTAGCAATCTTATCCATGTTTTCCTCATTCTTAAATGCTAATTATTGAATTCAGTAACCCATATCAACCAATCAGAATTCACTCTCTCAGTACAGGTTGAATTTTGATCACTGCACATAAGAACTCATTAATTAATAAGTCATATAAGATAAGAGTTGTGTGCAAATGGTCATGAAATTAAGGAGCTGATTCAGCCTTTACTTAACACCTTGTTTAACACTTTGTTCATGGCATGTGCTGACAGACTGTAAAACAATAGACTTGTAATTATAAAGGGTTAAAATAGTTTCACATTAAACTGCGAATGCCCTGACCGGCATAAAGTGGCATCTTACATAAACAATTTGCAAGGCTTGTTTTTTTGATTACTTGAGTGGAGAGTGAAAGAGGAATAATAGAGAAAAAAAAAGCCTAAAAAAACCACCATAGTACTGTGAGAAGCCCTATAGGGAGCCGCTGGGACATGTTGCCATGCCAACAGGTTCAGGAGCCTGCCAGCCAGCTTGTCAATGGGCAATACTAAGAGGGAGCGTCCAAATGCAGCCTGCTAGCTGCTATGTGATTGGTCACACCTCTGTTGTCTTTGTGTAGAGCAAAGCATGCTGGGTAAGACCCAGAGTGAATGCTCAGTTTGTCTCAAGGCTGCAGTGAGGTAATGCTTTTGAATCTTTTGGGATGACGAGCTTGAACCTCTTAAAAAAAAAAAAAAAAAAAAAAAAAAGACTGCAGTGTGTAGCATATTTTTCACGTTTTCCGAGTTTCCTAAGCAAGCACATCTATACTAGTTTTATAAGCAAGGCAGGCATAGAGATGTTAGCATGCGGGGCAGAAGGAGGTGAGCACATTTTTAGGTGACGTGTGGAGTCGCATCCCTAATTTAGCTCTACAATAATGTTTTTGTCCATGTTTTTCTATACATGGCCCTCTAAATCATATTAACCAGTGAGCGTCCAGTCAACCAGCTCGTTTTGTTGTTTTGCAGCCACATGCCGACAACGAAGGTATGAATGGGCTCCTTCGTATTTTATTGTGGTAGAACGTGCAATGCGAAAACAGCTGTATCGTGATTAACGCCATGTGCTTTTTTTTTCTCCCCCAGCCACCTCACCTTAAAATGCATGCTTGCCTCATACTGTAATTTATTGAAAAGTGACCTCATCCTTCCTGAGAGCTGTACCATGTGTCATCGGTAAAGCCTTAGATTATTGTATATTTCAAAAGCGTAACTCGTACTTTGAATACACCGATGATTGATTCGTTGCGTCTTTTTTTTTTCAGATGCTTGTAAGACAGTCGGAAACGTCAATGTTGCATGTATGCATGCTGGATTTAGAGTTACACTTGATTTAATACCATCTTTGCATAGGCAGTAGGTAACGTTGTGTTAAAACGGAATGTGTATTTTTACTAGACGCAGTAAGTTCTGATCCAGTGTTTCTCCTTCAGTTGTCTAGAAATGGCGGCAGTCTGCATTGTGTTCTGTACTAAATCAGCCTGGCCATGTAGCCGTTTGGTTTTGTACAGCTTCTGCGACTTTAATTTCTAAAATAACCTGCGTAGACTGGAAATGGCGCTGCCTTTAGATGGACTCTTAGCTGATTCACTTCTTTTCTTTCTAGTGATTTGTAGCCTTGTTTTGCTTTAGTGAAAAGAAATGTACAAAAGCCGCTCTGGATTAACTCTCTCGCGAACATGGGGTGTCCAAGTAATGGTTTCCTATGGAGAACATTGTATACTTCATGTCTGTGTAAATTTAGATGTGTAAGCTGGTAAGCAGGTATTTCCAAACTACGGTCCTCCAGCTGTTGAGGAACTACACGTCCCATGATTCATTGTAAATCTCTGACCTTCACAGACATAACTAGGCATGATGGGAATTGTAGTTCCTGAACAGCTGGAGGGCCATAGTTTGGACACCCCTGCCTTAAGCCTCGTACACACGCAACAAATTTCCGCTGACCGGTCGTCCGTCTTTTGTCCAGAGTGCGTGTCTGTTGGTTGGAATATGCTCTAGATTGCACACAAATTTTCCCGTACGACAGAATTCTATTTTAAGTGATGTCATGTGTTGGATTGCTTTCTATGTGTTCTTTCATCTCTGAGCATGCCTAGTCTTGCTCATAAGATTTTTCCCCGTCGAAATCTGTACTAATGAGACGAAAATCAGACGTGTGTTGACGGATGACAAAAATTGTAATGCCTGCACATCAGGATTTTGTCAGCCGAAAAGTCGGAGTCAGCTGTCGAAAGCACCATACTAACAAGCCGAAAATCGGCAGATTGGTCCTCGGATAAAATTTCCCGGCCGAATTTCTTATCGTGTGTACGGGGCTTTAGAGTAACTCACTCATAGTAAATACGTATAGGTTTGGGTTCTTGGCACTAGGCTGGCTATTCTGTGTGTTGCTTGCCATTGTTCACTTCTTCTGGAGGTCTTACCTTCATAAGGAGTTGAGTACTGCCTGATACTTATTTTTATTTGCATGAACAGTTAAACTTTGAGGAAAAGCTTTCGGGGGAATATCGCTTTCTTCCAACGTCCAAGCAGTACTTTAATCCTAAAAGGAGGCATACTCCGACAGCCTGTCCTGAAAATTTACTGTTGGTGCAAAAAAAAAAAAAGTATTCGGCAGTACACGACTCCTTATAAAGGTAAGACCTTCAGAAGAAGTGAATTTTTGGGAAGCAAGACACAAGCAGTCCTTAACTGTGGCATCTCTACTACAATTTCCTTCATCGGGAAGAATGCAGGAAACCAGTCTAGCAGAGGAGCAAAGACCGATAGTGACAAAGCTTCTATCAGCCTTCATTGTGAAATGTCCTTCTCTAGAGAACAGACCCAACCCTGGGCCAGTCTGATCCTGAAAATGTCGTTTCTGTAGCCTGCTGACAAGATATGCCAAAATATGTTTGTAGGAAATGTTGGGACTTTCAAACATATAGGGTTAGAAAAAATAAAATAAAGTGCAATTTCCCTGATATCGAAGTTGCTATTGAATGGGCACTGGTTCCACTTGTGTTGCTTGCTAGATCCCACCACAGAGTTTCAGCCAGGTCAGTGGTCTCCAAATTGCAGCCCTTTGCTTGCCTTTATCTGGTAAAGATATGAGGAAAGCATTAAACTTGTTATCTCTGGAAAAGAGATGCTTGAGAGGGGATATGATATCAATGTACACATACCATACTGGTGACCCTAGCATAGGGAACAAATGTTTTAGCGAAAGAGAATTTAAAAAGACACATGGCCATTCACTAAAATTAGAAGAGAAGCGGTTTAACCTTAAACTGAATAAAGGGTCTTTACTGTGAGAGCAGTAAGGATGTGGAATTCTCTTCCACAAGCCGAGGTATCAGCAGGAAGCCTTGATGGTTTCAAAAAGCTATTGGATGGGAACCTTAACGACCACAACATACAGGGGTATACGATGTACTGTTAGCAGTAAATCACATCATAGGTTGAACTGTATGGGCTGGTGTCTTTTTTCAACCTCACTAACTATGTAATGATCCCCCCCCCCCCATTGAGTGGGGCACTATTCCACCAACTGACACCTATAATGGGACACTATTCTACCCACTGACACCAGTGATGGTGCACTATTCCACCCACTGACACCAGTGATGGTGCACTATTCCACCCACTGACACCAGTGATGGGGCACTATTCCACCCACTGACACCAGAGAATGGGGCACTATTCCACCCACTGACACCAGTGATGGTGCACTATTCCACCCACTGACACCAGTGATGGGGCACTATTCCACCCACTGACACCAGAGATGGGGCACTATTCCACCCACTGACACCAGTGATGGGGCACTATTCCACCCACTGACACCAGTGATGGGGCCCTATTCCACCCACTGACACCAGTGATGGGGCCCTATTCCACCCACTGACACCAGTGATGGAGCCCTATTCCACCCACTGACACCAGTGATGGGGCCCTATTCCACCCACTGACACCAGTGATGGGGCCCTATTCCACCCACTAACACCAGTGATGGGGCACTATTCCACCCACTGACACCAGTGATGGGGCACTATTCCACCCACTGACACCAGTGATGGGGCACTATTCCACCCACTGACACCAGTGATGGGGCACTATTCCACCCACTGACACCAGTGATGGGGCACTATTCCACCCACTGACACCAGTGATGGGGCACTATTCCACCCACTGACACCAGTGATGGGGCACTATTCCACCCACTGACACCAGTGATGGGGCACTATTCCACCCACTGACCATAATGATGGGGCACTCTTCCTCCCACTAAATACCAATGATGGGGCACTCTTCCTCCCACTGACAACAATGATGGTGGCACTCTTCCTCCCACTGAAACCAATAACGGGGCACTATTCCTGCTACTGATACAAAAGATGGGACACTATTCCTCCTTCTGACCACAGGTGCTTTTTCGTTTTCTTACTCTCTCTGACCACCAAACCTGAGGCACAATTTAATCCCTATGACACTGGAAATATTTCTGCTCCCACTGGCCACAGTCCAGCCCCCCTAAATCCTGAAGGACAGTATAATCTGGCCCTTTTGTTAAAGTTTGAAGACCCCTGAGCTAGGTTATACCCTGTGAGTTATACTAAATGTGACCTAGGTGGTGTTGCAGTACTTGTAGTGCTTTACATTTCTCAACCCTAAGGCTCCATTCACACCTGGGCGTTTTCAGCTCCAAAAACGCTCAAAAGAAACGCTTCCAAAACGCCCAACAAGTAAAACCCCATTAATTTAAATGGCCCCTGTTCACATCTGAGCGTTTTGCAAAACGCCTGTAGCTGAAAAAAGTACATGAGCTTCTTTTTGGGCTGATTACCAGCGTTTTTGATAGATGTCAATGAAAAACGCCTGAAAAAATCGCGGTAAAAATTGCGGTAAAATCGCGGTAAAAAACGCTACGCTCAAGTGTGAATGCAGCCTAACATTCATAGTATGTAGGGCAGTTTACTCTTGCCAGGTTGTTATTGTTATGGTGACTCTGTCAGGGACATCTCCCCCACCTGTGATACAACCTATAATCTATTGTGAGTTTATATTCCTAGATTGTATCAATCTTTAGAGTATACACCCCTGAAATGCATAACCACAAAGCCTTTAGCAGAGGTAGGTGAAAGTAGGTAGGTAGGTGTAGTAGGTGAAATATAGGTGGTGTATGAACCAGCCTCACCAGGGTTACAAGCCATAGAGGTCAAGAGAGGTTGACCTCTCCTAAAAATGCTAGTTTCCTGCCTACCTTGCTGATCCAAAGGCTTGAATACTTTTAGGAGCACAGACATGGAACAGTGATGCAGATAAGCAGGTTAGTGACTAAGCAGGTATTAGACCCAGAGGCAGCCAAGTAACCAGCATTTTAAAAGCAGTCTAGCAACAGACGCCCCTGCATTTCTCATTGTACATGTTTAACTTTGCAGAGGTTCAAACTCTACCTCACTCCAACTAAAATACCTTTAATAGGCAGCAGATCTCCACTTTAAGGCACTCCTTCCTAACTACTTGACATTTGTAAACCCATTCACCCATTCAAATGTCCTAATTTAAGCTTTAGGCCCACACACACAATTCTGACTTTTCAGACCACAAAAACGTAAGGTGCAAGCTAGAAAATTTTGATTATACGTGAACACAATGTCAACTTTTCGTTTAACCACCTCCCGCCCGCCGTATTGTGGAATGACAGGCGCAGTCAGTGGTGCGCTCTGTCCCAGGGACATGGCGCATCACCTCCTCAGTGCCACCTTATCAGTGCCCATCATTGCAGCCTATCCGTGCCCATCGGTGCAGCCTCATCCGTGAACATCCGTAAAGAAGAAAAATTACTTATTTACAAAATTTTATTACAGGAACTAAGAAAAAGTTTGTTTTTTTTCCCCATTTTTTTTTTTCTTTCTTCCTTTTTTTAGCAAAAAATAAAAAGCCCAGTGGTGATTAAACACCGCCAAAAGAATGCTCTATCGGGTCTAAAAAAAAAATGAAAAAAATGTTGTTTAAATGACAATTGCGTGGACATGCAACACTGTAACCATAGTGCGACAGCGTGAAAGCTTAAAATTGGCCTGGGCAGGAAGGGGGTAAAAGAGCCCAGTAGGCAAGTAGGAAATGTGTACAGTAATCGAACAATCATCCGATTTTATCATCGTGTGTACGAGACTTAAGTGTGTTACTTTTTTGGTGAATCTGCCTTGGTTAGATTTGTGGGGGTTCATCAAATCCTGTTTTCAACTCACAAAACCTGAACTTGGCAGTGAATCCCATTGAAGTCTATGGGGGTTGGATTATTAATACTACTCTGAGTTATGGTTGCAGGAAGTAGGAGGGTATTGACTGAGGGGACCACCCCTTGAGGGTGGGATATGTTAAAAGCTTTAATGTTAACATATTCTGTTGCCTAGCTACTCCTTCGGAGCAAAGTCTAATACCCCATATGTGACGAATATGAAGAGGCGGCGACTGTCGGAGGACGTAAGAGAATACTACATTTTTTGCAAGGTGTTGTAAAGGCATAGGAAGCTGGTCAAAACATTTTTTTTTTAAATACCTTTGAGCGTAAGCGCCGGTTCACACTACCGCAACGCTACTTCCCAGGGCAACCTCCGAGATCGCGGTGCGAGCAGCGCGCCGCGACCTCGGAGCGGCCGCCACGGACTTCATAACATTGAAGTCTATGGCGGTCGCCTCCTGGTCGCCCCAAAGAAGCTCCGGACCCTTTTTTTAGGTCGGAGCGACTTGTGTCGCTCCTATTAGAACGGGTCCGCAGCTTTCCTATGGGAGGCGACCTGCGGCGACCTGTGAGGCGACCAGGTCACCTCACAGGTCGCCCTAGTGTGAACCGAGGCTTAGAGGACCTGTTTATTTTTAATGCAACTTTGAGGAAGGCGTGAAAAAAAAAAAAAGAAAAAAAAATTAAAGGTGGCTTTGACTTTCTTTTTTTATTATCAAGCGGTAATAGGCCTGACTTGACCAAAAATGGAAAAAAAATGCCTTCTCTTGCCTAGCCCACTTCTTCCCAGCTCTTCTTTTCCCTCCTATGCAGAAGAGATTACCAGATCAACATTCTCTCGACTCCCACCTACCCCCTCATTAGTGGTAGCCCCACCTAATGTGTGTATGTGTCTTTATCCTGATATAGTGATCTCCCAGTTTGTTACAGGAGACTGATTCATTCTTTATATTAATGGACATCACGATGTTCTGCACTAGTAGATCTGGCTTCTCCAAATTCGAACCACCTGAAAGTTCCAAAAAACGGAACAGAACTGAAAGGAAGAAAATCGGATGTCAGCGGATGGTATTCCGCTGACATCCGCAATGCCATAGACTTACATTATGTCCGCAAAAATATAGAATGATTTGCGGACAAGCAGAGCGGCCGTGTGAAAGAGCCCTTAAATGGACTGTAATGCATTTCTGCCAAACTGCAAACTTTCTGACCTATCCAGAACATATCTGAAAAGTTTCTAAATAACATTGGCAGTTTACTGATTATACTTGCATGGAACTGCAGTTCAGTGTGTGCAGAAATCTGTGTACAATCTAGTTTAGGTCTATGTGTACGTATTGCAAGGACCTACCTGATCGGGTATTATAGGCAGCACCTTGTATTTTTAGCTTTGTTTAATCTAGATATCATTACAGATTGTATTGTATCGTGTGCAGTGTTCTAGGCCTCATTCACAGGGGCATACTTAAGTGTACACATATGTTAGGGCAGATTTGGTTTAAACCAACTCCATTTAAAACACTAGTAAAATGGCTTGATTTAAATCATAATTTTTAAAGAGCCACTGTCATCTCTGTCCCGCAGCGGGTCCTCCTCTGACCCGCTGTTGACTCACTAATGGTCCCATTCACAGTGACACAACAAGGTGAGGGACGTGGCGGAAGCAGGTGAGTGGATGCCTGCTAACAGGCGCTGCCATGAGGGATCTGAAATGACAGGTGCTCTTTAATTGTAAGGACTTATTCTTGCTGGTGGTTAATGTGAAATTGTGTGAATGCATCAATGCAGTGCATGTTATCTCAGCTTGCAGAGCTTGGATTCATTGAATGCGTTTACCAAAAATGTAAATATCTGTTTTCCTCCAGTCACAGTATTCCCCCCCCCCCCCCCCACAGTTAGAAAGCATTCCCTAGGAGCACACTTAACCCTTTGATCGCTCCTGATGTTAACCCCTTCCCTGCCAGTTTTATTTATACAGGGACATTCCTTTTTTTTTTATTTTTTTTTTAGCACTGATCACTGTATTGGTGTCACTAGTCCCTATAAAGTGTCACTTAGCCTGGCCATACACTATACAATTTTCTTATTCAATTTCCTTTAGATTTACCTTAAACTATGTAGTGCAAGGGCCTGCCTGCTTGCATACAAATTGAAAGTGTTTAGGTTTGACCCTATATTACATGGTTTTGGTAAATCTAAAGGAAAGTTGAACAAGAAAATTGTATAGTGTATGGCCAGCCTTAATGTCAGATTTGTCTGCCGCAATATGGCAGTCCTGCTAAAAATCGCTGTCATTACTAGAAAAAACAATAAAAAAAAAAAAAAAGTCCATATATCTATCCTATAGTTTGTAGATGCTATACCTTTTGCGCAAAAAATTCATACGCTTTTTGGGATTTTTTATTACCAAACATATGTAGCAGAATACATATTTGCCTAAATTGATGAATAAATTCGATTTTTTTTTTTTTTTTGGATGTGTTATAAAGCAGAAAGTCAAAAATTATTTTTTTTTTTCAAAATTGTCGTCCTTTTCTTGTTTATAGCGCAAAAAATAAAAACTGCAGAGGTGATCAAATAGTTACCACCGATGGGTACATTGTTGCACGACCGCACAATTGTCAGTTAAAGCAACACAGTGCAGTATCGCAAAAAATAGCCTGGTCAGGAAGGGGGTAAAACCTTCCGGGGCTGAAGTGGTTAATAAGCGTCCGAATCATCAGGGATGAAAGCTGATAATGTGGACGCTTATTAATGGACACATTAGGGAAGCTTTACCAAAACTGGTGCACACAGAATCTGGCGCAGCTGTGCATAGTAACCAATCAGCTTCTAACTTTAGCTTGTTCAATCAAAGTGACAGTAAAATCAGCCTGTATATGCAGTAAAGCATGCTTGTTGTACTCACTGTGGAACCTAATGGGCCATACACACTATAAGATTATCTGAAGACTTTTTCCCTTAGACTTACCAAAACCATATAATATGAGGTCAGACCTAAACACTTTCAATTTGTATGCAATCTGGCAGGCCCTTGCACTACATAGAAAAGGTAAATCTGAAGGAAATCTACCAACAAAGGTTGGATAGTGTGTATCCAGCTTAAGAGTCCCCGATCTATTTGTTGATAGAACAAAGCCTTGGAGGCAAGCTGCAAAAAAAAGCTGCACATGCTCAGTTTGGTGCATATTGCTAGAGAGTTTTGTTTTTTTCTTGGGAGAGTGCATGTGATCAGCACAGGGCCAATTAGCACTGTCCAGACAGAGGTTCAGGGGTCCTGCAGCCTCATTGGACAATCAGGGGAGAAAGAAAAATCTTCCTACAAGCTTTAACCAACCACTAATAGAAGTCACAAGACTGCTATATACTGCTGATGAGAAAATGTATTTAGCAGTTTATATTTTTGCATTTCCATGTTCTGTATACTGTGGGTAACCAGATACAGTGCATCCAAAAACTTTCATTTTTTCCACATTTTGTTATATTACAGCCTTTTTCTAAAATGGATTAAATTTATTGTTTTCCTCAAAATTCTACAAACTATACCCTATAATGACAATGTGAAAGAAGTTTGCTTGAAATCTTTGCAAATTATTAAAAATATAAAACGAAAAAAATCCCATGTACATAAGTATTTCCAGCCTTTGCTCAATACTTTGTTGAAGCACCTTTGGCACCAATTGCAGCTTCAAGTCTTTTTGAGTATGATGCTACAAGCTTGGCACACCTATTTTTGGGCAGTTTCTCCCATTCTTCTTTGCATGATCTCTCAAGCTCCATCAGGTTGGATGGTGAGCATCGGTGGACAGCCATTTTCAGATCTCTCCAGAGATGTTTAATCTGGTGGCTGGGCTGCTGAAGGACATTCAGAGTTGTCCTGTAGCCACTCCTTTGTTATATTGACTGTGTGCTCAGGGTCGTTGTCCTGTTGGAAGATGAACCGTCGCCCTAGTCTGAGGTCCAGAGCACTCTGGAGCAGGTTTTCATCAAAGATGTCTCTCTAGATTGCTGCATTCATCTTTCCCTCAATCCTGACTAGTCTCCCAGTTTCTGACGCTGAAAAACATTCCCACAGCATGATGCTGCCACCACCATGCTTCACTGTAGGAATGGTACTGGCCAGGTGATGAGTGGTGCCTGGTTTCCTCCAGACATGATGCTTTCCATTCAGGCCAAAGAGTTCAATCTTTGTTTCATCATACCAGAACATTTTGTTTTCTCGCAGTCAGAGAGTCCTTCAGGTGGCTTTTGGCAAACTCCAGGTGGGCTGTCATTTGCCTTTTTAATGAGTAGTAGCCACTCTACAATACAGGTTTGATTGGTGGAGTGCTGCAGAGATGGTTGTTCTTCTGGAAGGTTCTCCTCTCTCCACTGAGAAACACTGGAGCGAGTGACCATCAGGTTCTTGGTCACCTCCCTGACCAAGACCCTTCTCCCCTAATCGCTCAGTTTGGTTGGGTGGTTCCAAACTTCTTCCATTTATGAATGATGGAGGTCACTGTGCTCATTCAGACCATAAATTCTGCAGAAATTTTTCTGTACCCTTCCCCAGATCTATGCCTCAATACAATCCTGTCACGGAGGTCTACAGACAATTCCTTGGACTTTATGGCTTGGTTTGTAATCTGATATACACTATTAACTATGGGACCTTATATAGACAGGCGTGCCTTTCCAAATCATGTCCCATTAACTGAATTTACCACAGAGGGACTCCAATCAAGTTATAGAAACTCCTTAAAGATGATCAGTGGAAACAGGATGCACCTGAGCTGAATTTTGAGTGTCATGGCAAAGGCTGTGAATACTTGTATACATGTGATTTTGTTTTTTTGTTTTTTTTTAATTTGCAAAGATTTCGTTTTTTTGTTTTTTTTTAATTTGCAAAGATTTCAAACAAACTTCTTTCATGTTGTCAATATGGGGTATTGTTTTTAGAATTTTGAGGAAAAGAATGGATTTAATCCAATCTGGAATGAGACGGTAACATAACAAAATGTGTAAAAATTGAAACGCTGTGAATACTTTCCGGATGCACTGTATAGTGAATTCAGGGTCCTGGGTTTAGTAACACTTTAACCACTTAAGCCCCGGAGGATTTGGCTGCTAAAAGACCAGGGGGTATTTTGCGATTCGGCACTACGTGACTTTAACGGACAATTGCGCGGTCATGCGACGCTGTACCCAAACCAATTTGACGTCCTTTTTTTCCCACAAACAGAGCTTTCTTTTGGTGGTATTTGATCGCCTGTGCGATTTTTGATCATGCACTATAAACAAAAAGAGTGTCAATTTTGCAAAAATAACTATTTTTCACATTTTTTTATATGAAATTCCCCAAAAAAAATGTAAAAATCAAAATTTTTTAACATTTTCAGCCAATTTGTTTTATGCTACATATGTTTGGTAAAAAAAATAGCAAAAAGCGTATTTTGATTGGTTTGCGCAAAAGTTATTGCGTTTACTAACAAAGGGGAATATTTTTGTCATTTTTGCGGTACTGCGACATTGCGGCGGACAGATCGGACCCTTGACTGACATTTCTGACACTTTTGGGGTTACCAGTGACATTTCTACAGTAATCAGTGCTATATATATATATATATATATATATATATATATATATATATATATATATATATATATGCACTGTTACTGTAAAATTGCACTGGCAGTGAAGGGGTTAACTTTTTTGAGAGGGAGGGGCTATGTGTGTCCCTAGGGGCGTGATTCTATTGTGATTGGCTGTGGCTTCAGATGTATGAACAGTGATCAACGGTTCTACATAGTAGAACCGTATGATCATCATTCATACACCGGGGAGAATGACAGGCGGCTTGTTTACACTAGCCGCCTGACTTTCTCCCTCTCCCCCGACGATCGCAGAGTGACCGGCGGACATCGGGTCCGCCGGTCACATGCGCGGGGGGGGGTCTGTGACCACTCGGGAGCGGGAGCGCGCGCTTGCTCCCTAGACCCTCACAGGCTAGCGACGTAGACCTACGTCACTCTGCCTATGAGGGGCTGACCGCCGCAGTAAATAGTCGTGCGGCGGTCGGCAAGTGGTTAAGCTTTGACAATAAAACCTAGAAGCTGATTGGTTAATATGTACAGCTGCATCAGCACCCTTAGTGCCAGTTCACTCTACGTCGCTCCTACTTAGGGGACGACCTGCGAAGTTGCGTGCAGCGCGACTTGCACAGACTTCATAAAATGAATGTCAATGCAAGTTGCCTTCAGGTCGCCCCAAAGTAGTACAGGACCCTTTTTCTAAGTCGGAGCGACTTGTGTCGCTCCTATTAGAACCGGTCCTGTACTACTCAATGGACCGCGACGGTGCACGACTTGCCAGGCTGACCAAGTCGCCTGACAAGTCGTATTAGTGTGAACCGTCACTAAGCCCCGGTTCACACTTGTGCGTGTGCGGGGTTCGCATGTAATGTCGGAGCGCACTGATCCGACATTACATGCGATCGGCTGTGCGGTGCGAGTTTAGCCATACAGTTTGTATGGCTAAATTCGCACCGCAGCCGCACCCAACACGCACAGGGACCCTTTTTTCTAGCCGCATCAGGATCGGATCGCACAGCGGTTCACATTTGTGCGATCCGATCCTGTGCGAACTGCAAGATCGTACTGCGATATGCGATCAAACTGGGGGTGTCGTTAAAATTACATTGACACCCCCAGCGTATCGCATATGGCAGTGTGAACTGCCAGGGGAGCGTGTGCGATGCGGGAACAGGCTGCGGATTCGCAGCCTTCCCGCATCGCATAAATGTGAACCGAGGCTTAATGTCCTAATTTTTACTTTTTAAGCTTGTTTATTGTTATTGATTTAAGTACTTGTATTTGTTTTGTTTTTTTTACACGAGTGTTGGAAAATTATTTTTTTTTTCTCCCCTGAATAGCATTGCACTAGTTTATATATTTATAAAAGTTTGTGAGTGTGAAACACCAATTTAGGCCCCTTTCACACTTGTGCGACTTGTGACTGAAAAGTCATAACAAGTCGTACTCCATGATTTCCAATGAGTACCGTTCATATCTGTGCGACTTCAAGCCGCAACGACTTAAAAGTAGTCCCTACACTACTTTGCTCTGACTTTGATGCCTTTTGAGGTTCGTAGACATAGGCATTGTTTCAGGTCCAATCAAAATCGGAGTAAAGTCGCGCGACTTTTAAGTCGTACGAGTGTGAAAGGGGCCTTAGCGCTAACAGGCTGTTCATGTTTATCACATACACATATTATTTGTATTCACAGGAGTCTAGGGTTAGGCGCACTTTTTTTTTTTGTTAAGTTTGTGTAGACAGAACTTGTCTGCAGAGTGTCACTTCAAGTTTCCTAGCAGAAAACACTAATTTACAGAGACGTAAAGAGAGAAACTTTGCAATATGTTGGATAGTATTAATATAGATCTACAGGCAAAAGTCTTTTTACATTTTTGACAGTTAGGGCTCTTTCACACACGGAGTCTGCCAGACGGAGTCAGTTTTTCTCAGCGAGGGATCGATCCGCCGATCCCCCGCTGAGCAGGTGGATGACAGCTGTGTCTCCGCGCTGTGTGCGGAGACACAGCTGTCAGGTCCCCATTCATCTCTATGGGGGAATCGGATGGGAACGGACCGTCTGTCCATTCTCATCCGATCCGCCAGATGGATGGAAAAAAGGGGTTTCCATCCATCCAGTATTGGATGGATTGGATCGGATTTCAGCGGACATGTCTCCACTGACATCTGCTGCCCCATAGGGATGCATGGGGCGTCCATTCAGATCCACCAAAAAAATTGACAGGCGGATCTGAACGGATTCCATGTGTGAAAGGGGCCAAAGGGGGAGGGGCAACCCCTATAGGGTTTTTTTTTTTTTTTACATTTTGGACAAAGTAAGGGAGGATTACAACCCCTATCAGGGTTTTTTTGCCAACTGTGTCCCATTGCGTACATTTTCGGCTCACTTCCTGTCCAATGGCCAAAACAAAAAGGAAATTCCTTGTTGTCACCAAAACTAGTGTTCCATTGGAAGATTTCCCCCTATTACTGTTCTGGGGGCAACCCAAAATGTAGGATTTTCTTTCACTTTCGATGAGAACGGTAAACATGACAAATAGGGAGGGTGAATCTCCCCAACTGGGTCAAAGACAGCAATAAAAACCTGACAGGTGTTCAAATCCCTCTCCACTCTAATCTAAATCTAGAAAAAAAACTGCCTTTTGTTATCCTTTAATTTCTACATCTATACAAACTGTTGGCCTGTCACTAACTTCCGTTTGCTGTTTCTTTCCTACAAAGAATTCTCCTTTTTTACACGTCTGGTTTGTTTCATATCATGCAGTAGTTAATACTGACAGCCTGCAGACATCTGTGTAGTACAGAACCAGCCTTTGAGATGCCTTGACCCTTCACTACTCAGGTTTATTATGAAGTACACTGGAAATTTTCATCTGTCTATGACGTGTTCTGTTCACACACACTGCAGGCCCCAAAAAAGGCTTTCTCATCTCCCTCTGGCTGTGAGCTGAAAAATGAGAACTCTCTATAAACAACAACAAAAGTTAATGGACTCCATAAAAGATGAGAATGAAGCAAGATTTGTACTATCTTCTTCTTAGTAAATTCTGTTCTGAAATGAGTTTTATGTGTACATTAGGAAACGCATCGCATGCCACTGGCAATGTCCTCCTGGTAAACATTTCAAATGTAATTTTTACACTGGAGCTATAGACTCTTCACATGAAAGACTTACTATATCCTACATGGAGATTGCCTTAAGACAAATCAAGTGTTCATTGAAAAAAAAAAAAAAAACGTTACGTAACTCCGTATTCTGTTAGAAAACACCGTCTTACCGTGGATATACTGGAATAAATGCTCCTGTGGAGTCATTTTTCACTGTCAGTGTTAGGGGGGTTGTCTTAGCATTTAACTTGGGCTCCAAGTCCTTCTTATGCCTCGTACACACGCAACGATTATGGGCAGACCGATCCGCCGACTTTTGTCCAGAGTGGCGTTTTGTTGGTTGGAATGTGCCTAGACTGCACACAAATTTTCTCGCCCAACAAAAATCTACTTCAGAAGTGATGTCATGTACTGGTTTACTTTCCGTGTGTTTTTTTCTGAGCATGCCCAGTCTTGCTCATCAGATTTTTGTCTCCCGAAATCTGTACTGACTGACGAAAAATCGGCCGTTGTGTTGATGGCCAACAAAAATTTTATAGCCTGCACACCAGATATTTTTTGGCCGAAAAGTCGGAGTCGGTTGTCGGAAGCATCATACTAACAAGCCGAAAATCGGCCGATCGGACGAAAATTCACGGCCAATTATCGACGCGTGTGTACGGGGCTTTAGATTCTACTTTGGGCTTCATGCATAAAAGATTTTAAAAAAAGGCTCCATGGTAAAAAATGTTCACATGGGATTGCATATTATTGTTTGAATGTAGCATAATTTTCATGCAGAATCTACAAATATTTAATAATTTATGCAAAAAAAATTGTATTTAATTTTGGTTCAATGTAAGTGTATGAGGGTACTTTGTGTGCTGTCCGTGGTGCTGATTGCATTGGATTTTTTTTTTTTCTTTATCTAGGAATTAGAAAAATAAAATTATACAAGGTTCAACTGTTGTGTTGTACCTGCAGCGGAGAACTGAATCCTAGTCACCAAAAAAGGGCCTGACAGATCTCACTCAGAACAAAAAAAAAACTCTAGAAGCCATCTCTACGCAATCTATATATAACTATATACATAGCTAAAACATACATAGTAAACCATTGGAAACCCTTTTTTTTTTTTTTATTACATTTTGAAAAACATTTTAACCATAAAGCTATCAGAAATACGTCTCATGATACATAAACCTAGAAGAAAAAGTTTTATTTTATGCAGACGATATGGTTTTGTTCCTCGAAGATCCAAATTCCTCCGATTAATCTGCCCTATCAACTCTGGAGCAGTTCTCGTTTTTTTTCTGGCCTTAAAATAAACTGGGGGAAAACATAAATACTTCCAATTGATCCTATACTAATTACGGCCCAAGAAAAAACCCTGCTCTCCCAGAGGGTAACAAAAAGAAAATATATATATATATATATATATATATGTATATATATATATGTATATATATATATATATACAAATATACAAGTATATACAAATGTGTTTTTTTTTTTTTTTAATGCAGATTTTGTATTCTTACATTTTTTGCACCTGTTGAGTATCTCAAAAACTAGGTTTGACACTTGCAGGTCCCTACTTTTATCTCTCACACGCAAGATCAATGTAAGATGTAGTTGCTTCTCTTCTTCCTATATGTACTTAGAATCCTGTCTGGATCCAATTGTCTTTTCTTAAACAAGAGACACACAAATATCCTCCTTTGTATGGAATAATACGACTCCCAGAGTTGGCGAATCCATTTTAAGACAACCTTTCTCTTCTGGAGGCCTGGCACTCCCCAACTTCTTTTAGTATTTTCTGGCAGGACAACTTTCGCATGCCCACGACTGGCTTATGCATGATAAAGAAAACACTTTTGTTGTAATTGAAGCTGCATCCCCGGATATGAGGCACTGCAGTCACTTCTTTATATGCTCAATAACTCCCCAGTCGTACTATGAGAACTACAATTCAATCGTAGTACAGGACTCAAGTTCTCCATAAAGTTACTTCCAAACAACGATCTCCTTATACTCCTTTATGGAATAATCCTAATCTTCCCTACCTATTTGAGATCCTGAAGCCAGTCATTTAGGTGTTAAAGGATATTAAGGTCTTTTGGGACTTGTTTGTTAACCACTTTAGCCCCGGAGGATTTAGCTGCTCAATGACCAGTGAATTTAACGGACAATTGCGCGGTCGTGCGACGCTGTACCCAAACGAAATTAACGTCCTTTTTTTTCCCACAAACAGAGATTTCTTTTTGTGATATTTGATCACCTGTGCGATTATTTTTTGCGCTATAAACAAAAAAAGAGCAACAATTTTGAAAAAATATTTTTCAAATTTTTTATATGAAATTCTCAAAAAAAATGTAAAAATCAAAATTTTTTAACATTTTAGGCCAATTTGTTTTCTGCTACATAATTTTGGTAAAAAAAAAAAATGGAAGTGTTGCGTGCTGTAGGTTCTGGTGGAGCTTATGACTGCAAGAGAGTGAAGTTTTGATTCAACATAGGTACTGATAGTAAATATTTCAACTGTATTTTTCACTGCTGTTTAAGGCCCCATGCACACGGGACGTTTTTAACGCCGCTGTAAGCAGCGTCAGGCGTTTTCTTTTTGCAGCCTAAAAACGCCCCTCCATGTTATTCTATGGCCTCATGCACACTCAGACGTTTTTGAGCTGTAAGTGGCTTAGGCGTTTTTAGGCTGCAACAAGAACCCACCACCTGCGCGTTCTGAGGACCAGCGTTACAGCGTTAAAAACGCCTGACGCTGCTAAAAGCTGAATAACTTTGCTATAACGTTGCTTAACGTGCGTTAAGCCACGTTATACGTTTTTTTTTCTTCCATTCAAAATCAATGGTTCCCTATGGGATCCTATTGATTTGAATGGAGGTCGCACCGCAACACCGCAAGTCGGATCCGACTTGCGGGGTGACTTGCGCTGTGGGAATCTTGAGGGGGAACGCCACGCCAAAATGGGAAAAAAACGGCGTGGGGTCCCCCCCAGGGTTCCAAACCAGGCCCTTGGGGTCTGTTATGGAATTTGAGGGTAGCCCCATGCCGAAAAAACGGCGTGGGGCCCCCCCCAAAATCCATACCAGACCCTTAACCGAGCATGCAGCCCGGCAGGCCAGGAAAGGGGAGGGGATGAGCGAGCGGCCCCACCCCCCCTGGACCACACCAGGCAACATGCCCTCAACATGGGGGGGGGTGTTGGTGCTTTGGGGCAGGGGGAGCTCTGCACCCCCCACCTCAAAGCACCTTGCCCCCATGTTGATGAGGACAAGGGCCTCATCCCCACAACCCTGGCCGGTGGTTGTGGGGGTCTGCGGGCAGGGGGCTCATCGGAATCTGGAAGCCCCCTTTAACAAGGGGGCACCCCAGATCCCGGACCCCCTCCCTATGTGAATGGGTATGGGGTACACTGTACCCCTACCCATTCACCCCATAAAAGGCAGTGTATGGAAATAACGACAAGAGACGTTTTGGAAAGTTTATTAAAAATCTTCATCCGACTCTTCTTGTCTTCTCCTCTCCGGGGTCTTCTCCGGGGTCTTCTGCTCTTTTGCTGTCCGCCCTTCTTGTCTTCTCCTCTCCGGGGTCTTCTGCTCTTTTGCTGTCCGCCCTTCTTGTCTTCTCCTCTCCGGGGTCTTCTGCTCTTTTGCTGTCCCCCTCTTCTTGTGTTCTTCTCTCCGGGGTCTTCTGCTGTCCCCTCTTCTGCTGTCCTCTCTTCTTTTCTTCTCCTCTCCGGTCTTCTGCTCTTTTGCTGTCGGCTGTCTTCTTCCTCCGGTCCTCCTCCGACGACGTCTCCGCTGATTATGCCTATCTCCGGTCTCTTCAGCTTATTATATAGCCATTAGGGGCGTGGCCCCGATGACGTCATCTGGAGGCCCGCCCCCTCATGTCACAGATGACGTCATCTGTGACATGAGGGGGCGGGCCTCCAGATGACGTCATCGGGGCCACGCCCCTAATGGCTATATAATAAGCTGAAGAGACCGGAGATAGGCATAATCAGCGGAGACGTCGTCGGAGGAGGACCGGAGGAAGAAGACAGCCGACAGCAAAAGAGCAGAAGACCGGAGAGGAGAAGAAAAGAAGAGAGGACAGCAGAAGAGGGGACAGCAGAAGACCCCGGAGAGAAGAACACAAGAAGAGGGGGACAGCAAAAGAGCAGAAGACCCCGGAGAGGAGAAGACAAGAAGGGCGGACAGCAAAAGAGCAGAAGACCCCGGAGAGGAGAAGACAAGAAGGGCGGACAGCAAAAGAGCAGAAGACCCCGGAGAAGACCCCGGAGAGGAGAAGACAAGAAGAGTCGGATGAAGATTTTTAATAAACTTTCCAAAACGTCTCTTGTCGTTATTTCCATACACTGCCTTTTATGGGGTGAATGGGTAGGGGTACAGTGTACCCCATACCCATTCACATAGGGAGGGGGTCCGGGATCTGGGGTGCCCCCTTGTTAAAGGGGGCTTCCAGATTCCGATGAGCCCCCTGCCCGCAGACCCCCACAACCACCGGCCAGGGTTGTGGGGATGAGGCCCTTGTCCTCATCAACATGGGGGCAAGGTGCTTTTTTGAGGTGGGGGGTGCAGAGCTCCCCCTGCCCCAAAGCACCAACACCCCCCCCCCATGTTGAGGGCATGTGGCCTGGTGTGGTCCAGGGGGGGTGGGGCCGCTCTCTCGTCCCCTCCCCTTTCCTGGCCTGCCGGGCTGCATGCTCGGATAAGGGTTTGGTATGGATTTTCGGGGGGACCCCATGCCGTTTTTTCGGCATGGGGCTACCCTCAAATTCCATAACAGACCCGAAGGGCCTGGTTTGGAACCCTGGGGGGGACCTCACGCCGTTTTTTTCCCATTTTGGCGTGGAGTTCCCCCTCAAGATTCTCACAGCGCAAGTCGCCCCGCAAGTCGGATCCGACTTGCGGTGTTGCGGTGCGACCTCCATTCAAATCAATAAGCTCCCATAGGGAACCATTGATTTTGAATGGAAGAAAAAAAAACGCTGCTAAAAGCAACGTGGCAAAACGTGCAATAACGCCAATGGAAAAAGCTACTGAAAGCACGTTTTTACAGCTGCTTTTTCCGGCGTCAGAACTAACTTTGACGTACGTTTTTTCTAACGCCCCGTGTGCATGGGGCCTTAAAATAAACTTTCGCCTCTGAAGCCACAGGTATTACCTAAGAAGAGCCCGACCATGCTCTGTGGGATTTAAAAAACGTAAAAGTAGATGCACTTCAATTATGTCAGCTCTTTTTTTTTTTTGGCTTTTTGAAAATGAATATTCCACACAGCACCTCCATTTGAGACTGAAACTCTTCCACTGGCATGGTCAACTGAGAGTGAATCTGAGTGAACGTATCACAAGCTCAAGTAATCCAACCTTAAACACTTAGTGGAAAAATATCAATAAAAAAAGGTTACCTACAGTGACAACTACAGGTCAAAAATCAGTAAATTCAGAGATAAAGGTAGCTAAACTTATATGCAGATATCAACCCTTCCTGTAA